>NW_015173763.1:44839-61120 GCF_001447785.1 Gekko japonicus
GGGGGGAAAATGTCGGGGCTGGGGGGGGGGGGGGAGAAAAACACCACCACCGCTAAGGAACCTTGCAGAGAGACTGCGGGGCGAAGAGAGAGAAGGGGGACAGAGAGACTGTGGGGCGAAGAGGGAGGGGGGAGAGAAAGCTGGGGGGAAGAGAGAGAGAGAGACTGGGGGAAGAGAGAGAAGGGGGGAGAAACTGGGGGGGAAGAGAGAGAAGGGGGGAGAGAGAGACAGAGAGACTGGGGGGGAAGAGAGAGAACAGGGGAAAGAGAAATATTTACTCTGTGACTGTAGGGTCAGGCTGCTGTGGACATTAACAAAAGATTATACTATACTCTATGCTGGGAATCATCTGGACAATGAACAGAGAGGGAAAGATAGATACATTTGGCTGTTACTCTGTAGTCCCAAACTTATACTTCAGTCATGCTGTTGGAGAGATCATTCAGTATTAGCATACTTCTTTAAAGGCCTGCATTCCAGTCCTACCTGGTTAAATTGGGTGTGCCATATTATGGATTCTTTGTCTATCTGGAGTGCTTGGTCTGAAGGAGCTTGAAGATCAATCTTTCCAACTTTCACTCGAGCAAGAGATTGGTTTGGGAATGTCACCCAATTGATAACATCAAATCCTGCTACCAATTCCAAATTATAGTTAAAATAAATCTGGTCTCCAGCACTGTTGTTAAATGAGACATGTCTCAGAAAGTGATGGAGCTATATTGAAAGAAGGAAAGAGAACTTTGAAAAAAAAAATCAATTAGACGTTTTCCCACCAGTACATTTATTTATTCAGTGTAGTTTATTCTGCCTCTTCAGGGAACCTGCCCAAGAAAGCTTACAAAACAAAATACAATAAAAACTTCTCAGCCTTTAAAATTTCTTAATTAAAAGCCAGAATTAAAAGCCCAGCTGTAGCATACAACTATAATATTAAGCAGCTTTAAAAAAACTTTCAAAAGTTCTCAGACAAAAAAAGTAGATAATAAAAATGAAATTAAAAAGCAGCATGTTAATTAAATGCCTTCCAAGAGAATAGCATAGGCAGCAGATGAGAAGTAGGGTGGGCATTACATAGGTGAGGTGGCCCCACTGAAAAGGTCCTATCTCTGACCACCACAGGTCTTACCTGTGAAGGTGAGAGTACTGAGACCAGAGTTTGTAAGGATGATGTGAGCTGTCAGCCTGTACAATGTAGAAGGAGGTTGTTTTTCACATTCTCTGGGCCCAAACCACTTAAAGCCTTGAAGGAATGAACCAGCACTTTCAATTGTCCACAGAAACAAATGTGCATCTAATGAAGATCTTTCAGCACTGGAGAAATATGATCCCTGTATCTGATCCCTAACAGTAGCTTGACTGCTTCATTTTGGGTTGACTGGATGCACTTTGGACTAGCCACATTACACTAATCTAACCTGGATGTAATGAAAGCATGGCTCACCATGATAAGGTGGTGCTTTTTGAGGAAGGGCCACAGTGGGCATATCAACCAATACATAAACAGTCTAGTTAATATACAAACAACATCAGAAATTATTTCAAAAGGAATAATGGAACATTCAGGGTAGAAGAACATCTTTTTTAAAAAAACGCAAAGAAAAGCGGGGATGAAGAAATTGGTCTATGAGTACATAACATTGTATAGTGCCCTGGAGGAAAATTTTAGGATCACAAGGTTTGGACAGTTTTTTTCATTAAATAATTAAAATATTTGTATGCTACCTCTCCTTTTGACTCATTTGAAGCTAAATGAGTTCCAGTGAGGGGAATTGATTAGGTTTAGAGAGAAAGTGTGAGGCCATTGTAAGGTCAAACTAGAGAAGACCAATCTCCCATTCCATCCTAACTCTCCCTTACAGCAAAAGGAAGAACTGGAAAAACCCTAGAGTCGGACACGACTGGCTTTCGAGCAAGGGAACCTTTACCTTTACCTTTTACTGAACTCAAGCCCCAGTTAAGTTGTATTGTGCTATAAGGGCTGCGGTCACACGCAACATTAGCCACGCAAGAGATACGGAAGACAAGCGGAGTTTCCGGTCGCGATCTCACCAGCACATCTGGGAAGCGTAGCTCTTCTGTGGCACAACTGAGGCTTCCTGCCGAAAAAGCGCAGCAAAAAACTAGTACCTTGGAGGTACTAGTTTCCAGAAACTGCGGGGCAAGGGCGGGCGTCTGATCGCGTTTCCGGTGGCATCCGGCGCCCGCCCATGTCCCCTTGCGGAAAAGGGGTTTTTTTTTCCCACGTCTCCGTGGATGCGCACACGCACCCAACGGAGCATGCGCATTCGTAGTGTACACAAAAAAAGAAAACCAGTTCGCCGCGCCGCGCGCTTCTTCATTGCGACCTTTTACTGAACTCAAGCCCCAGTTAAGTTGTATTGTGCTATCAAGTCATGTTTTCACCATAATTCTTTAAGGCTGATCAATGCATCATCCTGTTTTATAGATGTCATTGTGCAGAAGATGGAATATTCTGAAAACTGTATCTACATTTATCTATGTTTCGCCAGCAGTTGTGACTGGCATCCTCAGAGGTATAACACGGAAAGATGGAGTACTCTCTGTGTCAAGGTGAGACACCTTAACACAGAGAGTACTCCATCTTGACACAGAGAGTACTCCATCTTTCTGTGTTATACCTCTGAGGATGCCAGTCACAGCTGCTGGCAGAACGTCAGCAGCTTCAATGCCAAGAAAATGGCCATACAGCCCAGAAAATCTACAACAGCTAATGAACTCCAGCCGTGAAAGCCTTCAACAAAATATTTCTTTTTTCCTTTCCCTGAAAGATCCCTGTGCTGCAATACTGTTGTGATTGTTTATTAACTCCCACAATGGTCACTGATAGTGTATTTCTTAAAGCGACAAATACTGCTTTATTATTTGGGGATGTGGTTAACCCCCCCATGGTGTGTGTTTCTCTAGATTTACGATTTTTCTGCAAACCTAGGGTTTTTCCAGATCTGCCTTTCATGTCCATGGCTCCAGACTCTGAATGTAAGTGTCTACATATTTGGCCATGTTAACAATTAGATATATAAAAACATAAAATTAAAATATATATCTTATGTACAGATATACTAAATAAATTATATGCAATTATGTATTTGTGCTAACACACACAAGGCTTGCCTATATAACAGAAAATGCAGTTGGGTCTTTGTGTAATCTTTTCAAAAACAATTTCATATATCTTCTTTGTGTTACAGTTAAAACAGATATTATGCCCCACATGTTAATTTTTGGGATAAATTTTGTTGTCTGATGGTTTCCTATGAGTGTTCTTCAACTTCGTGTACCTAAGACAATTTTTAGAATTTTCTGTCATTTTACAGTTGCTTCAAAGACATGTGATGCAGTGGAGAGTGTTGAGTTATTTCATAATACTGCTCCGTACTGGTGGAATGAACTCCCGGAAGAGATCAGGACCCTGCAGGATCTTTTACAGTTCCACAGAGCCTGTAAGACAGAGCTCTTCCACCAGGCTTTCAATTAAGGAGCCACACCAAACACGTGAGGAGGGACTCTGTGCCCTGGTCATACCATTTACAGCCTGTGCCCACTGCACAAATAAGCTGAACAAACTGAGCTGGTGGGAGAACCCCATCATGATTGTTATTGTCACCTAAGTAGTACTGTCAATTTGAAACCTACTGTTTTAGCATTTTAGGATAATTGACAAATGCATTGTTTTATGGGTTTTTTATGATTGGTTTTAATTGTAATTATATATGGAATTTTATGTATGCTGCCCTGAGCCTGCCTTGGTAGGGAGGGTGGGGTATAAATTGAATAAATAAATAAATAAAATAGTATTTTTTTAAAAAATGTAGTTGTGCGAGGTTCATTTCTTCCTATTGCATTCTTGTCTGACACAGACTGGAGTATCTCTTTAACCCACAGAGGTTGGACTCTTGCAGAGGTAGTTTATGGCAACAGCTATATTGCCAGCATTACACACCTGATGAAGCAGCTATTGGAAGTGGTAAGGAAACACCTGTATCATAATCACTCTTAGGCTGTTGGAATTGCTACATGAATCACCATACCGATTAGAGGAGGGATCCACTACCTGCCATGGTTGCTGATGCTGAAACTTCCTTCTTTCTCCTTCCATCTTTTTTCTAATATTTGATGTGTAAGAATACATAGCATGGAAAGCATAGGCAATGGCATAGATCGCATTGTAGATGCTGTAGCTATGGCCAGTCATGCTCATTTCAAATCCAGGCAGGTCCTTCAGTGTCTCACTCCCAGTGCAGTTACCTTGATTCACACTGCTCACATCCATATCTGGGAACACACAGCCAAATGTGTATGACCAAAAGTCTCTGATGAAACCATCTTCTTCTGCACTAGCAAGGTTTCTGTTCTTAAAAAAATGTCGGAATCCTTGAAGTTCGTTGGAGTGGATTCCAACAGATAATGCACCATGGAAGATTTGTACATCCCAGTGTCTTTTGTTGGCATGTGTTTTTAATTCAATCTGGTCTTCTAGAATCCAGACTTTACCTTTGGGGTTTTGCATCTTGTGATGAAGTTGTACAAGATATAGCAAACCTCTCAAAATTGTCCAACAACGAACATCTCCTTTGAAGACCACTACATTAGCTGTACTCTTCATGATTTCTCCATACATTTCTGCAAACCATTTCATATTGTCTTCCCTGAAATCACGATAACCTAAATTGGAATATGCATACATGAAGGCAAAACAGATGCCATACTGGGAAAAGATCGGAAACATCTTCTCCATGAACCATTCTAAATTCACACCAACCACAGCAAAGAATCCAATCCACGTCCAATTGAAGTGGAGAAGTAATCGAACAATTCCCAGGTATTGATGCATGTCATTTGGGATCATATTATAGAAGAATGGAACTTGGTTGTTATCCATCATTATTGGGGCAGGACCATACAAGAGCTAAAGACAGATTTTCAGAACAAATATGATGGAAGTTTACTCTATGAAGGCTTATGAGAACATAAGAAATAAAAAAAAATCCCCCCCTGAAAGAAATAGAAGTAAGACAAGTTCATTGGCTCACCTGGCTATGGACATAAACAGAGTGTGCTAAAAAAAAATCAGGGACCAGTTATTAATTAGCTTAATGTACTACTTTGTGAATCTGAAATTTTATTTTTTTACATTGCTGTCAAAATTAGAGCAATATTTTTAAGGCTTTGAATTGTCATTTATTTCTCTTAGTGAACAAAAGCAGCCAAAATCTCTGCCATTAGGACTTTTGTCTGTTAACTTGGAACTCAGGGCTACTTTTACAGGGATAGATCCTATGTAGGATACTGCTGTGCCCCTTACCTAGTGGCCCCCCCTTGCCAGGGACACCTTGAATGCATGAGTGGGAAATTGCACAGACAAGAGTGTCAGGCAGATACTGACATTCAAGGCAGCACCACCAGCACCAAGCCCCAGTGCCAGTTTATCACTGCTTGTTTGCCTTATCAACAGCAATGGACTGGTGAAAGAATGTGATAGACACGTGTGTGAACACACCACTGCTAGTATTTCCTATCTTCTTCCACTCCTCAGGGATTAGA
The DNA here is from genome assembly GCF_001447785.1 of Gekko japonicus. Taxonomy (NCBI): domain Eukaryota; kingdom Metazoa; phylum Chordata; class Lepidosauria; order Squamata; family Gekkonidae; genus Gekko; species Gekko japonicus. Next base: position 50,402 of record NW_015173763.1, read on the forward strand.
AAGAAGGAGTTGAAAGGGGAGTCCACACTGTTCCTTAGCATAAGTCTTTTTCCTAGGTTTGGTGTATTTACTATTGACTATGTTCCCTACATGCCAACCCCAAAGCTTGCTGTGCTCACGATACTTAATGGTGTGTTAAATAATAAATGAGCTGTTTTGACTCCTGCCAAAAGAGCTTTAGCAATGCTGGATGAAGGTACATTAAGAGTAGACAAAATTTCATTTATAACACGCCTTATACTCTGCCATTTTACTCAATGGGGAAACAAAGCAGCTCATATTATACTCGTAACTACCCTGTGAAGTAGGTCTGACTGTGATGATGTGATTGCCTAAAAATCACCCAGAAAAATTATGCAACAGGTTAGGGGTTCAAACCTGGGTTGTTGTGGATGATTGATGGGATTATACAGGCCACTATGTTCTTTAAAATGGTGATGGTGTCTTCATGCCAGACATCAGGATGCCATAATGTCTACTTTGGCTCTCAGTTATGCCTTCCACAACCAGCTGTATCTTCCAGTATGAATAGCAGAGGGTAGGGGAGGGAGTTCTGGAAATAACCTGGGCTAGAATGTTCCAGTTCCATTTGTTCTGGGTAGAGCAACTCCCCTCATTAGCCTGAAGCTAGAGGCCAGCTTTGAGGCTCCAAGCTGTAGTTTTCCATGAGTTATATAACTGCCACAGATAACCAGAACTTGCAAGGCAAAATCATCATCATAATAATACATTAGGTGGAATGGGGGTTGTGAAGATTGTATGAGCCAGAATGTTGTATGAGCCAGAATGGCACTGTAACCATCATCGTCATGATAAAACGGGTGGCCAATTTTGAGGTGCCTAGCTTTATTTTCAGAGGAGTCATGCCTGACATTGATGGAGGGCTGGAAAGATGGATGGATGAATGGACAGATGCTTTTATCATTATAGATGAGAGCACCAATTGCATACACTGTGACATCTGAAGTAATGGACCTTTTCACAGCTTGTATTTTCTGGTCTACAATGAGCTTAGCAACCAACAGGAGACATGGTAAAACATAGAGTCTCTGGAATTCCTAGGGCTACCCAACATCACTTCTAGGTTTTTCCAAAAGTGATACCATGTCACACAGATGGCAACTATTGATTAGTTTTTCTCATGTTGCTATTCAGAGTGGTGGTGGGCAACCAGGGCTGCTGGTGGGAGGCCTGCCATCATAGTGGAAGGCCTGCAGGAAAGGCTGACATTAGTATGCAAAGGAACCACATGACTCAGTATGGTTATACATGAATCTGTTCATGGTTTGAATTCCCTGGGTGACCTTAGGCTAGTTACAGTCTAAAGTACCTCACAGGTTTTCTGTAAGGATAGAATGGGAAAAAAGGAGAATGTCCTAAACCAGTTTGGGTCCTATTTGGGTGAAAACTAGGATATAAAGTAAATACACACTAGAGTGTGTGCAATATACAAATTAAATGGCATGAAAAACTATTTAAAAAGTAAACTCTTCATACAGTACGCTTTGAACTACTGTAAAATATTTTTAGTTTGAAGGATATATATTTAGTTTCATGGATACTAACACAGATAATGTTACAGGGGGGATTTTTTGTCCTATACAAAAGCATCAATACCCACACAAAAGATGCATGTAAATAATTTACAAGCATCAATATTTGACACATATAGCGTACCTGTGGAATCTTGTAGATGCTCAGAACATCAGGTATATGCTGAGAGCTTTCTGAATGAATGCCCTCCAGAAATGCATGTAGATTGTCCTGGGTATCACACTTATAGTTAGGGACAAATCTCTTCCTTGGAGAAATAAGTTGCAGAGCAGCCCGATAAGTTAACCTTGGATGAAAATAGCTGTCATAGATATGGAATCCTAAGGTGGCATTTGGCAAGATGTGGGGATTTTCATTGATCTCCTTGACAGCAAATGCCCAAGCTAGGATGTGCTGGTAGTTCTGAGGCATCACCCTACAGAAAATGTACATTTTGCAGCCTAAGTATATTATGTAATTTGTAAAATATCGGTGCTGATGTTATGCATTTGTTTCATCACCATTATTCATTGCTATATTTTGGATCATCCTCCGTAAAATTTCATAAATCAAATTTCACTGCATCAGATATGTCTGCAGTGTGAAATGATTTTACAGGCTTTTATAACCAAAACCAAGTGGGGTGGAGAGGGACAGAAAGAAGAAAAGCTGTGGCAGAGAAAATGGAAGTCCAGTTGTAAATCATTCAGGTATGATTCCCTGTGTAAGGGACTGGAATAGAAATGGTTATTATTATACATGATGAACAATGAGGCAGGTTGGAGATTCCAGCCTCTAACGGACTACAGATAGACTGAAGATAGGCAAAACATGATGAAAGAAGTCTGAGCAAGTAAGCTAAACAACAGCTAATTAAGGAAGGCTCTGATCTGAATGGCCATGGCTAGCTCCATCTTGTAAAATCTCAGAAACTAAGCATGGTTGGCCCTGGTTAGTGTCTGGGTGGGAGACCACCAAGGGAGTCCAGGGTTCAACACAGAGGTGGGAATGACAAACTACCTCTGAACATATCATGCCTTGTAAACCCCACAAAGTCTCAATGATTCAGCTGTGACTCGATATTTAAAAAAATCAAGTCAGGTACAATGTGAACATAAGAAGAAGTAACTAAAATCTGCAATGCATTACAGTACTTATCTAATTATTTCTGTATAATACAACATAAGAACCACCAATGAACATGTTAAAATGCTGAAGCACCAAGGATTTGCAGAGATGTTTCCAAAACATATTGTAGAGGGAACACAATTTCTGTTTTAAAAATTGCAAGTTAAAAATTGTCTTCTGTTGTCATCACAGCAAGGCAACTGTATGTGCCTGTATAGTTTTGTGTGTAATGGAAACTGAGGACAACTACAGCTGTTGTGTCCCTGAATTCATAAGATGGGGCAATCCAAATATCAAACAAAGAAGGACAGAGGTCCTCATTACAAATAAGTTTAGGAACCAGTTTTCTGCATTGCAACATTCTACCATTAGACAGACATAATTCATTTATTGGAGGAGCCATATCTTGCTTTTCTGCAATGACCAATTTCTAAACCATTCATATTTCATACTGAATCCACAGTACCAGATCATTCTTCTACTATGTTAGAGTTAAGATTGGTTTTGGTGCTCATTATACTTATTGACTCATGCTGGGACTTGAGGCAATGTATATATTTACCTTATCTATATCCCACCTTTCTCCCCCATGTGGACCCAAAGTGGCCTACATCATTCTCTTCTCCTCAATTTTATCATCAAAATGACCCAGGGAGATAGTTTAGGCTAAAAATATGTGACTGGCCCAAGATCACCCAGCAAGCTGCCATGGCAGAATGTTGCTTCATTCTATAATATCCCTCATTGTTTAATGACTGCTTCTTTACACTAAATGGAAATTTTAAGGATTGTGCCTTTGATATTCCACATGTAAGGCAGGTGCTCTTGCCACTGTGTCACTTTCCCTTCCAGAAAGCTCTGACCCAACACTTTCTACATGGACCTCAGCCAAGAAACTCCAACCAAGAAACTCAAGCAAGGCACAACTGAAAGTCTGTTTCCAAAATAATCTCACAACCTTTCCATACACTGCAAAAGAGACACCAACCACAAATTTACAATGCTGACAACAAAGAGAAGAGTGACAAGCTTCATCATCCCTTAGTTACTTCAGTTAAAATACAGTCCTAATCCATCCTAATCTACCCAGAGACAAGTCCCATTTGATTTCATGGGACTTGCTTCCAAACAAGTGTTCCCAGGAATGCAGCTTTAATATCTAGCATCTCCAATCCAGCATTTCAGCTTCTGCTAGCCTGCCAGCAAACTCAGTAAAAGAAGGAAAGGACGTTCTTATTCCCCCATCATGGTTAGAGCCAAAAGCCCCACAAGACAACAGGGGCTGGTGGTGGTGGTGGAAGCCAAATCAAGAGAAGGAAAGGACTAATATGAAGGGAGCAGGGAAAACAAACAAATGGAGGTAATTAAGCTAGCTGGGAATTTCCACCCTTTCAGGCAGCCCTAGATCCTCATGTACTTCATACCATCCATTAGCCAAGAAAACCTGCACTGCTGGCTCTTTCCCCAAACCTGAAGTTGGCTTTGACTGTTTTTGGAGTCTCTGCATCCTCTCTGTTCTCAGTCACTGGTTGAGCTCATACATTGCTGCCTCTGCCTTGCTGTCAAAATGGGTATCCTATGCCTTCCCCCCTTCACAGCCCAGCTCCGCAGCAAAAAAAGTATGCCAAATGATGAGAGAACAGCTTTAAGGAGCCTTCTGTTCTCAGCTCTCTCATAGGCTGTACTGCATGAAGACCAATTGGGTACAAAACTGCCCCTGCCACTGTTTTGGTCAGAAATGTGCTTATTGATGCTCTTTATTTTACCATCTTCTTGGACTGTGATTAAATTCCCTTTAGTACAATTTTTCATAGCTTTTGTTGATGGTTTTAACTGAATGTTGTGTATCATTAAAAATCCCATTGAAGTCATTACAATCTATTAAATAAATTAATGTCTAAATCAAAATATCTCCACCTTTACCTCTGTTAATATAACAATATTGCTAAATGTGGTGTTAATATTGATCTAATAAATCTTACAGTACAGAGAAACAGATAATTTGTGGACACATCAGGTAGAATATATATAACCTGGACACAAGAAAATTCCTTACACAACCTCTTCAGGTAGTATCCTATGAGGTTTTTTGTTTAAGTTGTTTGGACTGGGAACAAAGAAGGTCTGAGAAGCAATGCCACCAATGATAAGGTCTCCTGGTTGAAGATATTTGTGAAGAATAGGGTGGCTATCCACAATGGCACATTGAAGAACATGAATCTTTCCCACCACTTGAGTCAAAAGCAGTATCACCACCACTACTAACACCACCATTCTAAGCGCAAAACTTCCCCCAGAAAACAGTTTCTGTCTATAATACTAATATACGGTAGTATGTATTATTTGAGTAGCAATTCTTGCGGTTTAGAGTGTGCCGTCTACATTGCCAGGGGCAGTAATTTCCATTATTTCAATGGCCTGACTAGAAAGATCAAACTATGCAGTGACTGGCTTGAAGCCAGTAGTATAACACAGAAAGCATCAGTAATCAGCCCAATGATCTACTGCCTCTCCCTCATTCTGAAATCAATAGGAGAATATATATATCATACCTCAGTGTCTTTGTAATTAGTTTTGTTATTGACCGCTGGTTTCCCACCGAGATTTTATGAAGCAATAGAGTTAATGACCAAACTTAGGTTAATTACAGGGTGCTCAATTTATGTTATTGTAAAAGAACTCATATTTGTTATTTCTAACTAAACATTACGTATAGCTGTGTAGCAAGAAGAAAATAAGCAGGACCAGTAATTAAACAACTTTTTCCAGAGTAGACATTTATATCTTTGGTCATGCCAATGAAGTTTGCTCTCCATTATGAACTTCACCAACCCCAAATGTTCATTGTAAGTACTAGCAGAACATAACAGTCCCTGAAGTTTTCTCTGCACCGTCTGTGCCAGAGATGATTTTCTGTTCCCCTGTAGTCCCCTTTTCTCTCTTTCCCCTCTTCAGTTTCCCTATGGCTACTGCACTTAAGGCACATGATACTAGCAGGTGGTAGGCCAACCAACTGAGTAGTCAATCACTGAGCACAATGGAAAAGCACTCCTGCTTCTCTCTACCTTCTTCTCTCTCTCTCCCCTCCCTTCCTTCTATTCCAAATAAGTTTGCCCAGGCAGTGCTATTTATGCATTTGACAGTCCAGAAGACAGGAAGAACACATCAGAGATGGGCCTCATCAGCGCTCTGATGTGACCTTGGGTCAGTCACAAGCTCTGGCACAGCTGTTCCTGAAAGAGCAGTTTGTGTCAGAGTTCTCTCAGCCCCACCCACCTCACAGGGTGTCTGTTGTGTGGAGGGGGATGGAAAGGAGTTTGTAAGCTGCTCTGAGACTCCAAGTGAAGGGCAGGGTATAAATCCAATCTCTTCTTCTTCTTCTTCTTCTCTAAGACAAAATATTCACATAAAAGTTCCGCTTTCTATTATCTCACTGTAGAACAGGATTCTACCTTTCTTAAGGTATTCAGATTTGGCTGATCTCTGCAGACATTTTATGGCAAAACAGGTTAAAACAAAGGAAGACTTAAGCCAGATGGCTGACTCATGGGGGGGGGGGCAATGGTGCCTGAGGCTGGAATTTGAAAGTCTCAAGAAAGGCAGATTTAACCTACTGTTAAAGATGCACCCACTGGCATCAGGTCATAGAGTGTGCTTCTGAAGAGTCTGAGGAATGTCAACTGCTTAGTATCACAATACAGGAAGTTCTGGTCCTTGAAGAAGAAGAAGAGTGGATGTAAACCCCGCCCTTCACTACTCAAAGGAGTCTCAGAGTCGCTTATGATCTCCTTTTCCTTCCCCTCCTCACAACAGACACCCTGTGAGGTAGGTGGGGCTGAGAGAGCTCTGAGAGAACTACTCATGAGAGAACAGCTCTGAAAGAACTTGTAACTGACCCAAGGTCACACCAGCAGCTGCATGTGGAGGAGTTGGGAATCAAACCCAGTTCTCCCAGATTAGAGTCCATGCTCCTAAGCACTACACCAAACTGGCAGCTCTTCAGCAATGGAAGGTTCTTTGGAGGGCCCAAAAAGATTCATCACAATAATTCTGTGATTTTCTCTCACAGTAGCTGCCCATGATGATTAAAAAATTGTAAAGGAATTTTGATCCAAAAGCTGTGAAAAAGAAGTAGCTTTGGATGGGCTCCATATAATGCCTCTGAAATCAAACACATGTAAGGGTATTTCACTTGAAGTGTTTAAAAATAAATTACAAAAATCATATACCAAATAAATTACAAAAATCATATACCAAATGTAAGATATATCTAAATATACGAATATAGCACATAAAGGAAATGCCAAATACTCAATATAGGCCCCAGTCACATGGGCAGGAAACTGCGGGGGGGAAGCGTGGCAGTTTGCCCCAGGGCAAACTAACGCGTGGTAATGAGATCAGACCTCCCATTGAGGTACCGTGAAGGTACCGTGGAGGTTCCATGGGAAGGGAGAGGTGCTGATCGCAAGAGAATTCCGTGCGCAAAAAAGAAGCGTGCGGTGCGGCAAACTAGATGGTTTTTTTCGTGTACACCACGACTGCGCATGCTCCGTTGGGTGCTTGTGCGCATCCACGGAGATGTGGGGAAAAAACCCCTTTTTCGCATGGGGACATGGGCGGTCGCCAGATGCCTCCGGAAACGCGATCAGACGCCTGCCCTTGCCCCGCAGTTACCGGAAACTAGTACCTCCGAGGTACTAGTCTTTTGCTGCATGTTTTCGGCAGGAAGCCTCAGTTGAGCCACGGAAGTGCTACGCTTCCCAGATGTGCCGGTGAGATCGCGCCCGGAAACTCTGCCTGTCTTCCATCGCTCTAGCGTGGCTAATGCTCCGTGTGACCGCAGCCATTACAGGGTTTCAATCTCTCCCAAGGCCATCACAACTTGCTCTTTGTGGAAAGGGAAATATCTCAGGCAAGTCAATTTAATAACATCAATTTAATCCTTCTCTTCCAAGGCCATCACAACTTATTTTTTGTGGGAAGGGAAACTGATAATGCACTCCCATCTAACTATCAATATCAGAAAGGATTTGGAGTGTTGTAGACACGAAACATTGAAGGGTACACTTCTTTTTTAATCATTTTGTTAGCAGTTCCATTTTGTTCATCTCAGGCCTCAGCACAGCAGCTAAGGCTAAGACAGCAAAGATCTCCACAGCTGCCATATATTTTCCCTTGGTGTTCAAAGATGCTGGAAGATAACAAAACTTCAGCATTGTGAAAGTGATAAACTTGGCTCCATTGAAACTGCTGGGTAGCTTTCTGGCAAGCTGAAAAAAAATTTCCTTCCCCGCCATGGGCTAATTTTGAAGTGGTCTCTATAGAACAGATGAGTAACTTCTGTTGCTGTGGGGCTTAGACTTTGATAGTCTTTGGAAAGTCAGGATGGTAGCATCACAGGAAATCTGAAGTGCTGTAGGCAGAGACACAAATACAAATGTTTTGCAAAATAAATATAGGCAAACACAGGCTTATATATTTTTTTCACAATATAATTTTATTTCTTTAACCATTCTTATTTTACTCATTCTTGCAGATATTACTATTATTCAAATGTTTTGTTTTTTTTAAATTAGAACAGAGACCAGTGATTGGCATGTCAAAAAAAGTAACATCTCATGGAGGGGCTGATGGTGGCAGAGACTCACATTTGGGAGCCCCCCAAAAAAGAAAAAAAGAACCAATAGTGAAAGATGTCTTTTAGCCACCAGATGAATTCTGGCAGTAGGAACCTCTTTCAGGGATCTGAAAAATCTCAAGACACTTGGCACAACAGTGGAGGCGTGGGACTACCAGACAGAAGCATCATTCATCTGGACAACACAGAGGTTCTGAGAGTTTCCCTTCCTAGCAACTGCCTGCCATGAACCACAAATGTGGACAGTAATTTGTAAAATTTTACTCAAAACAGCTGAAAAAGGAATAGCCATGCATATGCTCAGTAGATTACCTCTAAAACAGATTAAGCACAAACAAGGTTACTTAATTCCATGTAGCTAGTAACACAACCCCCTCCAGCTATAAAAGTCTTGAATCAGAAGGATTTTTGAAGTGCAGCTGTTGAGGGAGATACTTGACTTCTTCAATGTGTTCTTATTAGCTGTTCCCTGTCATTCAGCTCAGGCCTGACTTCTTCAGTGTGTTCTTAGTAGCTTTTCCCTGTTGTACACCTTAGGTCTAAGTACAATAATGTAAAATTGGGGGACAAATATGTCGCCAAGCTCCCAGCTCCAGTGACTAAGATAGAACTAAAATATGTTTCCCCTCGAAACTCAGGTATGATGGGAATGAAGGACTGCGATATACTGCAAAAAGCCAATGTGCTGAAAGTGATAGGTTTTGCTGCTGTCTGGTAACTTCCAGGCAATGAAAACCCCAGTGAAGCTTTCAAGGAGGTCATCTAGCCCAAGACACAGTTAAACACAGACCCCTTGTTACGTTCTAATACAATTTGTTTTAGACACTGAGTACTTGCTAGTGGGAGAGAGGTTGCTAGCACACAGCTCAAGTCCCTGTTTGAATAAAGGAACAGGAAAGAACAATGACATTAGGTGCCAGGTCCCCTTGTCACCTGTACTTCGTGTCTAGTCTGGCCCTAAACATAATAACTTTGGACTAAAATCTTTTGCAAGATCAGTTACTGTGAAACTTCATTCACTGGGAAAATGTAATATTCTTGAATTTCCATTACAGTTGCCCCAGTGAAAAGCTCTGATCTGGCCAGATTTCTCCACTCATTCTTGCCAAATTCCCCTCTTTACTACAGCCCCCATACCACAGTTTTTGTACATACCAGTTCCATAACCCCCAGGTTAGCCTTTTGTGGTGTTCAGTAGGGAACCCTCCCTGTCTTTTTCATCAGAAGAAAAGCTGGTTATATTTGACCTAACATCTCTGCACTGAAGCTTTCTAATAAAAAAGGAAAGAGTTTTATTTCCATACCCAAAGAAACAAAGAGACTCTGTGCTCTTATTTCCTGATGTTTAATCACTTTCACAATTTTGCAATGAGACAAAGGATATACTGAAAAGTCAGTTCCCATTGCTTTTCCTGGAGTCTTTAATTACTCTGAAAAAGACTATACCTGCATGATACTTTGCATATCTCACTCCAACAAAAATATAGTGTTAGATTTGACCAGCTTTCCTGCTCACTTGCCCAGTTCCCTTCCTCATCACAGCCTCCATCTGAATTCACAAAGAAGGGTGTTTGTCTCCTAACTGTTGAGAATAATAAAAAAGCAACAGATTGGGATTGATCCCACCAGCTTTTTCACTCAGTCTCCCCACATTTCCTTCCTTACTATAACATCTATCCAGCATAGCTTTTGTTCAAGCATGACCAATGTTCCTCAGTGTAGTGTTTCTTGGTAGACCCAGGGAGCCTCATATACCAAATGCTCTCAGAGTCTAACATGTCAAACTGGCTAACATATATTAAGAAAAAAATTAAGGCCATGGGTATATTTTTGGATTCACTGACTATGCTCCCATCAGCGGGTGCATTCCAGTTGATCATACAGAGGATGTTGGATATTGAGTGTCAGGAGTTACATAGTTGTGCCAACAAAACCTGCTCTCCTCTGAGCTTTGAGATACCCCTCACTGTAGGTAGGATGGTTTCATATTTCTCCTCCTTACAAGCACCACAACTACACAGAGCTTTCTCTTTAGCCAGATGCAATGCCATGCCATATGGCAGATTCAATAAGACAGCATATGCGGCTAGACATTGCCCTTGTGGATCTGGATGTGTTGTGATGTGTTGTGATGTTTTGTTGTGATGTCACTTTTATGTAAATATACAGTCTAAATATCTAAACTCTATATTGGCCAACATGATGGGTTTTTCAGATTCCCATAAAGTTTGCAAACTTTTGAATGATTCCTCTGGTGAAGTAACTGAGAAAGTGGCTAAGTTCCTTCAAACCGCCATGCTGCTACGCCAAGGAAAAGTACAGTTGTAACTTATTATTTTATTCAACGTATTTGTAATACAGTGTCCTACTTGTATACTTTTATAATGACTTTGTTCTACTGATATATGCCAATAAAG
>NW_015173763.1:61207-68138 GCF_001447785.1 Gekko japonicus
TCCCTAGAAGAAAATCAGGTTGGATCTAAACCACTGTCCACTTACATGGCTGTTTATTGTATTTTATCTATTCAACCCGGCTTTGCCGTATGTTAGCCGCCCTGAGCCGTTGGGTGGGCGGGATACAAATCTAAAAATTAAAAAATTAAAAATAGAAACAAAAACAAAACCTTTATTCAAATCTATTCAAAACAACCAAATCACGAATTACATATATTTGAGGGAGTAGGTGGTAGCTATTCAGAAGGACATTTAACCTCTTTAATGGATTCTATTAGCTGTTCTCTTTGGTTCAGCTCAGGCCTCAAAACAATAATGTAGCATTTAGGGACAAAGATACAAGCCAGCAAGCCAGCACTGGAAGCTTAAATACAGAAGATTTCCACAGCTACCATGTATTTTCCTTTAGTGCTCAGTTAAGTAGGAATAAAGGTCAACCAAACACTGCAAAAGATCAACATGCTGAAAGTGATAAACTTGGCTTCATTGAAACTGTCTGGTAGGTTCCTGGAGAAGAAAGCCACAATGAAGCTGACAATGGCCAAAAAGCCCATGTATCCCAATACACAGTCAAACATAGTGGGTGATGCCTCATTACATTCCAATATGATTTCTTCATTCAGTGAATGCATGTCAACATCTGGGAATGGGGGAGAGGTTGTCAACCACATGACACAAATGTCGGCTTGAGTAAGTGAGGAGAAAAGAACAATGAAGTTGCCCAGCTTTTTTACAACTCATTTCTTTATGCTGGATCTCGGCTTGGAAGCCATGAAAGCCACAACCACAGTGATATTTTTTGCCAACACAGAAGAGACAGCCATGGAGAAGATGATGCCAAAGGCTGTTTGTCAGAGGAGGCAGGTCACGTTTACAGGTTGGCTAATGAATAGGAAAGCACAAAGGAAGCAGAGCAGCAATGAGATGAGAAGAATATAGGTGAGGTCCTGGTTGTTTGCTTTAACTATAGGAGAGTTGTGATGCTTTATAAAGATCCCCAGGACCAGAATTGTGATCAAAGACAATGAAAAAGAACCAGTGGCTAACCCAGTCCCCAAAGGTTCTTCATAATGCAGGAAGCTCACAGTCTTAGGACTGCATACATTCTGATTCTCCCTTGGAAAGTGATCATCTGGGCATTGATAACACTCAGCCATATCTGAAATGGAAAAATGCTTATAAGTCGATTAACAGTTACATCTTGTACATCTTGTAAAGTACATCTTGTAAAGCAAGAACTCGCTTTAGTGGAAAAGCTCACAAATATAGTTTTCTTAAAATATAATCTAAACATAAACCCTTGCATTCTTTTTATTTGGGACCCCATGAACCATACAAGTAATTAGGTGTGTGCAAAAAAAAAATCGGTATTTTATAGCCCCATAGGATATAATGGAGAATCAATCTGGGGGGTATCTCGGGCTCTGGGGGCTGTTTTTTAGGTACAAGCACCAAAGTTTTAGCATAGCTGCTGGTGCCTCTTCTCAGAAATCCCCCCAAGTTTCAAAAATATTGGAACCGGGGGTTCAATTCTATGGGCCCCAGAAGGAGGTGCCCCCATCCTCCATTGTTTTCAATGGAGGGGGGGGACTTTCTGTGCAGAAGCAGAAACCTCTGAGCTGGCATCTAACATTTTGTGCGCCAGCACCCCCTAGCACAGCTTAGAGGGAACTATGGTCAAGACTGAGTGGAAAAGCTGGTTGAATCCAGCCCTTCCCTAGATAGCACTCCAGCTTGATAGCACTCCAGCATGAGCTAAGTGCAATGAAAGTAAGGAAGCTTCCCTTAGTATGCCGGCTTGATAGCACTCCAGCATGAGCTAAGTGCAATGAAAGTAAGGAAGCTTCCCTTCTGCATTTTTAAATTTTTGTTTATGTTACACAAAATGCAGTTGCATTCTAGAACAAAATTAATTAAAATACAAATTATAGTTTTCAGTATTAACGGTTTAATGTATTTTTTCCTTCCATTTTGCATTTTTAATGTTCCACTATTCTTGAGCATCATAAGTCAAGTAAATAACTCCTTCCAAAAACAATAGTTTCTGTGCCAGTAAATGCATTTATGGTTTAACACACACACACACACACACACACACACGATCACTTTCAAATACTCTACCCCCACACACACACCAGATTCTAGCGTTATGATTTCTGTTCTGGCATTTTTTTCCTGATAATATGGAATTCCAAAACCAAGGGAGATATACTGCAATGGATGATTCCACAAGTTTCATGAGAGAATAATTGCACCCAGACACATCAGGACAAAAGGACAACTCCCCCCCCCTCACTTTCATGACACTTTTCACCACTTCAAAATGGAGAGGACACTAAATTGCACCAGCAGTGTTTTCAGGGAATGAGCACTTGGGCACACCATCATTACCCAACATATTATGAGAAGAATCCAATTATCTAGTGGAAGGGGCATAGGGAAACATCCTCCTGGGCTGCAGATTCTTCTGTAGATTGAAAGTCTTGTGGATGAGGGAAGGTCTACCTCACTAGAACAATGAAAGGATATGTCTCACTTCTTTGGGAATCCTCTGCTCCTCTGAGGGAATCTCATGCCTCCTAAGATGATTCTGGGTTCCAGGCATCTCTGTGTTTCATGACTTGTATGCTGGCTGTCTGAACTAAAGTCAGCCAGTTTGCCAGTCTTGTACAGCACAATGCCTACTTTTCTGGACAGACACCTTCCCTTCTGGGCATGGAATGCAGTCATAACAACAGAATGGCTCCCCCTCCTTAATTTTCGTTCTATATCCTGGATAGCAATTATTATTACACTAAGAAAGAGGTTGAACCTAGACCAGCAGTGACAGAGGAGAATATTTATTTGCAGATTAATGTCCTTGGAGTATTGGAAAACATGGAATGAACTGCTATTGTTTTCCATGCTTGATGGGTAGAATTTTTTTCTTTGCTATCTACCAATGTGTAAAAAAAAAGTACTATGTCATCCTCAGTCTTCAGTTGTTCAGTGGCATACACTGTCAGAAGCTATTAGTCTGCTTGCCCCCCCCCAAAAAAAACCAATTGGCATCCAAACCACTGGAGACACTTTGTCTGATTGTTTTCCACTGGTAATAGAACAGAATCATCATCTTGGAGGCACTCATATCGATTTGGATGGGTGATCAAAGGAAGGAACTTCTTAGAAAAACAACAATTCTACTTTGTTTTGTAGAGCTAAAGTGTCCTTGAATGTTCTTCCTACAAATCTAGGTGATTATTCCAAAGTCCAAGGAGTATTTAACTATAAAATCTTTAACCAATGCTATATATATGGATAAGCAGAATGTAAAATATAATATTTAAACCACAAAAATTGAATGCTACTCTCAAATGCATGAAGGACGAGCTAAACTAGCCCTCCTAGTACCTGGTATTTCTGGGCACTGAGTGACAGAATATTGGACTGGATGGGCCATTGGCCTGATCCAACATTGGCTTATCTTATGTTCTTATGTACTTTTTATAGAGAAAGAAGAGAAGAGAATAAGAGATTGGAGTTATACCGTGCCATTCATTCAGAGTCTCAGAGCATTTTACAAACTCCTTTCCCTTCTCCTCCCCACAACAGACACCTTATGGGGCTGAGAGAGCTCTGACAGAAACTGCTCTTTTCAAGAACACCTCTGACAGAACTATGGCTTGCAGCAAGAAGAGGAGTGGGGAATCAAACCCGGTTCTCCCATATGAACCATGAAAATAAGTAGAAAGATCATTATATGTGGTCACTTGTATCTTCACAAGCCACTACCATCTCCAGGAGAACCAACAAGGTATAAATTACTCTGAAACTCTGCTTGTGTAGGTCATCCTTCAGAGAGGCCATGGTGATTTCCTTGATAAAGCTGGGCCTGAAGCCTGATTCCAAATTATACTACGATGACCTAAAAACCCATTGAAATCAGAGCATCATGGAATTGGCCATTCTCTCCTTTCAGACTGTTTATTGTTTTGGATCCTTGGAATTTCTGGTGAGCCATTCAAGGAAATTGCAGTTGCATTATTCTGAACTAACCCTCTGAGTGCTTTCTCAGTGTCCAGAAAAAACATCAGCTAAGGCTTTCTTTGGGATCACACTCTGTATTATCTTGAACTGGAACACAGCTGATCAATCATTGTTACTGAAAATGAAATTGACCAAGACTCTCTCTTACTGTGAAAGCTTTGGGAAATTTTATTTGGTTCTAAGAGGCAACTCAGAGATTAGAAATCAAATGAAATTGACCAATAAACTCCTTGTCACCTGAAAGTCTAACAGAGTTGATGCCTCATGCTATTTGACTGCATTGCTGTAAACTGTGTAATCCATCTCCAATCTCAGTGAGAAATGTGGACTTCTAGCAAAACAACAACTGTTCTTATATAAGACTAGGAAAAAGGCCTGTTGTGGAAATAAATACAACAAAATCTAGAAAGAGGCTCTGGGCGGGTCCCCTGGTCTTGGACACTCAGTGTCAATTTGCTGTGGCGACCTCAGCAGGGTATAATGACACTGAGTCCACCATTTTCTCCAGAGGAACTGATCTCTGCTACCTAGAAAACAGTTGTAATTTTGAGTGATCTCCAGCCCTCACCTGGAGATTGGCAACGATGGTTCCCCAGAAGGGAATAGTTGGTTTGGAGGGTGGAATCTATGGCTTTCTACCTGTCCGAGGTCCCACGCCTCCTGAAACCTCACCCTCTCCAAGCTCCATCCCTCACATCTCCAGGAATTTCCCACCTGCAGTTGGCAACCCTATCTCCTTCCAGGGGGCCACCTCAGCAGCATATAAGGATACAGAGCCCACCATTTTCTCCAGGGGAACTGATCTCTGCCATCTGGAAAGCAGTTGTAATTCGGAGTGATCTCCAGCCCTCACCTGGAGATTGGCCACATTTTACCTCAGAACAGCAAACTGTTTGGACTGTTAGAGGCAAAAGCCAATAAAGTCACATATGCAAACGACCTCTGTGTTTCGAGGCAAAGGCTAATGAGGCTGCATATGCAAATAACCTCTGTGTTCTGACTGCCTATGGGAGGGAGAGGAAAAGCAAACTGTTTAGAATGTTGGAGGCGAGACTCAAGCAATGCAGCCAGTGGATAGGGACAGATTCTGAGTGACACACCAGGGCGCCAACCAATTCCAGAGTGTGTGGAATGTTCTAGAGAAGTGCCACCACCATTCGGCTTTTATTTATAAGGGAGATGATAACCAATAGGTTAAAGAACAAACGAGTGGATAGTACCAATTCCTTCTTCTGTTAAGGTATCTTTCAGTTATGGCCCTAATCTCATCATGAGCAATGGAAGTATATAAGGAATGTAAAACACAGGAATCCTATATATGTCTTTCATTAGAAAGGAAGCTGTAGATTTCAGTATATCCTAAAGACAAAGCTTCCTGAACTGTGATCCTGAAAATAAATTTAATCTCAAAGGTAGGATATCTATTCATAGCTCTCTAACTGTCAGAGTTCCCAATGGTGGATGTATTCATCCCATGCAAATACCACATCAAGGGGTTGGGATGACTGCCCTCACAACTTGATGAAAAGTAAGCAGGAGCTGGTTCTATGGCATCCCATGTCTACTGCACCAATGGGTACTACCAAAGGGGGAAACATTCAGCTAGGTCCCACCATTGTTGGAACTGGCCTAATTATCTCAACCAAATGATTATGGAATGGCCCAGGATGAAAACCTTGACTGGGTTTCAAGATACATCTGTACTTATGAAAAACAAAACCTTGCTAAATTACCTAACATAACTTTTAAAGGTACTAGTCAACCTACCAGTCCTCTGGATTGTTTGCCTCCGGAGGCCTAACCTCCTGGCAGTGGAAGCAAAATAAATGAATCCCATACTCATGCATTGGCACCTGCATCAAACAGGATCTAACAGGTCACTGCTCCAAACTGGAACTGGTTAGAGGTGACCCAGCCTGGGCCATAGCCCTCTGTTCCCATGAAAGCCCAAGGCCTATGCAGGCCAGAGCTGAAGATATCTGGTGGTCATCAGAACATGTATCAGATCCCTTTGCCCTCTTTATTGTCGTGGTCCAGCAAATCACTAACTCCATCTCAAAGTCGAAAGTGCCTAGTCTGCTACTGCAGAAGTTTCCTACTGCCTTTACATGGCAGAACTAAGGATGCTCAGAGGTCTTTGATACCATATAATGTTCCCTGGTTTGTTGATCTGTTTTGGACCAGCAGATCACTAACCATCCTCAACCAGTGAAAGTGTCCAATCCATGATTGCAGCACCTCAGGGACACATCTCAGTGTGACTGAGCTAACATTTCACTAATACATCGTGCAGCACAAAAGGCCATCAAGGCTGCTGGTTGGAAAGTGGATCTCACGTTGGCCAGAACACAGAGCTACATCCTTGCACTTCCAGCCCCCAAGACTGTCATTCTTTTTTGGGGGGGGGCCTTGAAGGGATTTTTTTATTACATTTTTCTAAAGACTACAAATCTACAACGAAAATAAAGAAAGGGAACTACAATTAGGGATAAAGAAAAGAATACCCACTACTATCTAAAATCCCGAGAAGATCCTCAAAATTGCTTAAATACAAAGTCAGTTCTAAACTCACTAACAATTTTTTGAACTTAGTCAGATCTGCTAATACAACTTTTGAATCTTAAATTAACTGTTAAAAAGAAAAACCACAAAGCATCTTGTTACTACCTACCCTTTTCAAAGGCACAATACAGAGTCCTTCAGCCTTCATTTCTTCTTATCCTGTCTCCTTTGCAGTTTATAAGGACTTTTAGGAGCTGCTGCCCCCGTCTCTGACACAGAGTCCTCTCCAGAAGACCCCGAGTCCAGCTTGCCACTGAACTTACTGTTCTCTTAATCACCTTTCTCTTGCTCGCCCATCTGGATTTTCAAAAAGTCCCGTGCTTTAGAAACAGAGTCAATCTTT
>NW_015173763.1:68178-100128 GCF_001447785.1 Gekko japonicus
CCCTCACATGTCTCTTCGAGAATCTCATTACTATTTCCCCAGGCAGATTATTTTTTATATATATATACAGAATATGACCTATAGGCCACATCCATTTTGCTCATCAAGTACTCCGCCGTCAAATCTGTCACCGGGGCTAATGCTTCGCTCAACATTTGTTTCAGATTCTCTCCTTTAGATTCTGGGGCACCCTGGAATTGGAGGACAAGGTTTGCCTTCTCCATTTGCAGCTGTAAAAGTTGTTCTTCTGTGGAGACTTGCTTCTTTTCCAATTTTTGTACCTTTTCCTTCACCTTTTGGGTAGTGGCGTCAACTTCTTTCACCTTCTCAGCTGTTTGCTCTGTGACTTTAAGAGTCTCATTCACTTGTAATTGCTGGGTGGTGATACATTTAGTCATTGTAGACAACTGCTCCTTGATGTTAGTCATCTGTTCCAGCAGGGGGCGCAGAGATTCTGACAACATTTTAGCCAGCTCAGTGGTTCCTTCCGGTCTTGGGCTCTCCTGTTTCACTTTTAAAAGTTTATCCTTTTCCGTCCTCTTCCCCACCATCTTTTATCAATTGTTTACTTTTGCCGCTGTTTCTAAAGTCTCTGAATGTGTGCTCAAACGCTTATACAAGCCTTGGTGAGTTTTTCTCAACAGATTTCAATGCTTCCGCTCCCCCCTATTTTTCCGCTTAAAAGTTCATTTGCGTGGGAGGGGCCCCTCCTCCTGCTCGCTTCACTTCTCAGTCTGTGGGGTGGGGAGTTTTCTTTTTAGATTGTCAAAAATGCTTTAATCTGACTCACGTTCATATTGGTCTTCCGACCACGCTTAGTCTCTTATTCAACCGCTCAATCCCCAGTGCTTGTCCCGGTCAGCATCACTAGGTTCCATACAAACACTCGCAGGAGGGACCATCGGGGCAAAGAGGCACCTCAATTCCCCAGCGTCGCGCTGGCGAAGAGGTGACTTCTCAAAAGCCCCATGGCTAGAAGCCCTTCACCAGGCCTCTTGGGGGGCAACGAGCCTGGATACCCCCTCCTTCCTGCTCGTGCGCAGCTCACATCCCCAGGAGGTCAGGGAGATGCAACTGCTCAGTGTGCCACCATCCACCGGAAAGAACAAGACTGTCCTTCTTAACATCCATAGTATTGGTTCTGGTCTGCTGTTAACCAGTAAACATAACTGTGCCCTTTCCATTGGAGAGGCTCAGTCTAAACCATAGCCATCTGT
Source organism: Gekko japonicus (assembly GCF_001447785.1). Taxonomy (NCBI): domain Eukaryota; kingdom Metazoa; phylum Chordata; class Lepidosauria; order Squamata; family Gekkonidae; genus Gekko; species Gekko japonicus. The sequence continues at coordinate 69,396 of NW_015173763.1, forward strand.
GGACAGAACTCTCAAATTTTCTTCAGGGCCAATAAAGTGAGGCAATGCCATTTGTGTGGAGAAACTGTTTTCACTCAGGACTGACTTCAGGATGAATGGCTCCTGAAAAACCTGATGGAGAGGGCTTCCTATGCATCTGATAAAGTTTGTTCTAAGCACAAACAGAATTTAGGATAACAAGATGGTGGAGGGAATATAGAACACCAAAAAGAAAATAATAGTATGGTTTCCAGTCTTCCAACTGTCAGGCCCTATACTCAATCCAAGCTCTTAACTTTTAAAGCAAAAATCCTCCTCCAAGTTCCTCAGCCTGATCTGGGGTCTTCCACTTCATCAACCACACCCTATCTTTATGATTTCCAGAAGCCTCAGAGTCATGGTGAAGATACATTCTTTGGATAAACTAATCCTCACAAGGACTGATTTGCTCACCAGGACAGCTTTTTGTATGTTTACATGGTCCATGGACATGTTGTAATACTGAAGGTAACACATAATGGAGTCAGATTTTTTAAAAATCACATGTTTATTTAACTGGTAAGAATGACTGGTTTTTCTCCCACCTTCTTCAGCTATTAATGCAGCAAAGAAATTCAGACCTGGGTCTTGGGAGAATACACATATACAGTTCCAGGTATGTGAGAAGAATAGACTTATAAATAACAAAGTGATAGATGTTTTGCTTTTCATTTTTAAAGGAGCAGCACCTAAACTGCCAATTCATAAAAACATTGGAAGTCCCTACCAGACTCTCTCCATAATCAAGATAATCTGTTCACCCTTCCCACCAGAACTCACTGGCTTTTCTATTTTTTTCCTAGACTACACAGCTGGTCAGCTGTGAAACTGTTTGTTTATGCTCTTCTAACATTCCAGTCTTCCTATCTCCTATTTTAAAGGTAATTGGATGTAGCTGGAGAAGGCAAACACTTTATCACACCCACCTTCCCTTAAAGTTACTGAAAATAAAAACCAATGGAACTTCCATAAGTATTTTGATTAAATAAATTCTCAAGAGAATTCGTACCAATCCCAATGCATTTGTAAATTTGAAAATGGTATAACTGGTATGAATGGATATAGGTAACTTCTGAGAGAGGCACTATATTCAGCATTTCCTCATTTTAATTTGTTTCTTGGTGTTCAGCTCAGGCTTCAGAACAATAATGTAGCATTTGGGAAAGAAAATGCAGCCCAACAGCCCTGCACTGGAGGCTAATATAGAGAAAATCTCCACAGCCACTATGTATTTCCCTTTAGTGCTCAAGTAGGTTGGAATAAAGGACAGCCAAACACTGCAAAAGACCAACATGCTGAAGGTGATAAATTTGGCTTCATTGAAACTATTAGGTAGTTTTCTGGCAAGGAAAGCCACAGTGAAGCTGGCAATGGCCAGGAAGCCCATATATCCGAGGACACAGTAAAACATGGTAGCTGAGCCCTCATTGCATTCCAATACAATTTCTCCAGTCACTGAATACATGTCAACATCTGGAAATGGGGGAGCAGTTACCAACCACACAGCACAAATGCCCACTTGAATAAGGGTGCTTAAAAGAATGATGGTGTTGGCTTGTCTTTTCCCCACCCACTTCCTCATCTTGGATCCAGGCTTAGTAGCCAGGAAAGCTAAAACCACAGTGATGGTTTTAGCCAATACAGAAGAGACAGCCACTGAAAAGACGATTCCAAATACTGTTTGCTGTAGGAGACAGGTCACTTTCTTAGGTTGGCCAATGAATAACAGTGCACAAAGGAAGCAAAGCAGCAGTGATAGGAGTAGAGTATATGTGAGGCTCCGGTTGTTGCCTTTCACAATGGGTGTATTGTGGTGCTTCACAAATATTTTTAGCACCAGAGCTGTGTTCAAAACGAAGAAAAGAACACCACTGGCTAAACTGAACCCCAAAGGTTCCCGGTAGGACAAAAAAGTTACAACTTTGGGAATGCATGCATTCTGTTCCTGATTTGGATAATAATTGCCTTCACACTGAAAACAGTCAGCCATGTCTGAAAAATAAAAGTTGTGCTACAATCATGCATAGTGTAAGTTGGCATGGGAACTTGTTCCAAATCAGAATAGCTCATTTACCTTTAAATCTTGACATCATGAGGCAACACTTGGCCATGGATGTGTTCAAACCAACCTGCCAGGAGGACTGTCTACTGGTCTTTATGCCATTTTCCAATCAGCACCATGTATGCAAATGCTATGATGTTTTCCTCCAAATAGTTCTAAAGCCAGGCTGCAGGGTGTCAAGCTGTTTTGGGGTGTTTTTTTTTAACAGAATCCTCACTTTGTTAAATCTTGCTCTGACTTCAACCTTGGCCGTTTACCCTTCCTGCCACTGTCATTTTTGTGGACACTTCTTAACATAATGTGAGCTGATTAACAAGTATTGAAAAATACTAGATTTTAATAAATGCCTGCATAGTGAGGATTTACTCATTGCATCTGAAGTCCACATAAACTTAATGTGCAATAATATTTCATTAGTATTTACGGTGCAAGAAAACACCTTTATTTAGGCTCCATTTGTTTAGTCTTTACTGGGTATTGTTTTAATTTGCACAATTAGTTCCACATTTACTTTCTGCTACTTCTTTTTAAGGATGTATCCACCTTTACTGAGAGGTGAATGTGGGATGTCCTTTGTGTGATACTCTCAACTGCTACTTAGTATTCTTTCTCAGTGGAAATCTTGTGCTAATTTAAAAAGTATCTGAAAGAAGCATCTCCTTTTTGTTGTGAGGAGCAGAAGTTATGATATTTCCAATAGTCTGTTTCTGTCAAAGCAATACCTTAACAGTCCTCATACACTTTAGTAGACAGGTACATTCATTTACATGAGGTGTCAACACTATTTGTGTACTTCCTGATTTGTTGGCTGTTTCGCTACTTCCTGTACTGAATAAAGTATGTTTAAATCCCACCCAAAGAGAGTGATCTAATTTTTTTAAGTTCTTTGGATCTCAGAAGGTAGAGGCTTGGAAGATGTTCTTTGAACTTTTAGTGCTCTGCAGAGAGTGAACCCAATATGACCCAATTTCCTACTTCTAAATAATTACTAAATAATTATGATTTACACTTCATATTCTTAAAAAAGATAACATGAAAGCAATGGCCCAGCAATGTCAATATCTATATGGGTTTACATGTATTTTTGCATGTGTGTTCATCCTAATAACAATCAAAGTGTCCAAAACAACATAGTAGAATTCTCACCAGTCTGATTAGATATCTTTCCATCTGGACATGGAAAGCAATCGTAGCAGCAGAATGGCTCCCCTTCCTTCTTTTGTTTGCGGTATCCAGGATAGCAACTCTCACTACATACAGAGAGAGGCAGTACCTGACCCATCAATGAAAGAAGAGAGTGTGAAGAGTTCAGAATTTTTTCAGGTTCAGAAAATAACATGATATGTAAGTAGTTTATTTTCTGAGTATCATTAGCAGCATTACTGCTGATAGAAAGAGGAGGAGGAGGAGATTGAATTTATACCCCACCCTTCACTTGGAGTCTCAGAGAATCTTACAATCTCCTTCCCTTCCTTTTCCCACAATAGACACCCTGTGCGGTAGGTGGGGCTAAGACAGCTCTGAGAGAACTGCTCTTGAGAGAACAGCTTTGAGATAACTGTGACTGACCCAAGATCACCCAGCTGGCTGCATGTGGAGGAGTGGGGAATCAAGCCCAGTTCTCCAGATTAGAATCTGCCACTCTTATCCACTACACCAAACTTTGAGTCTTTAATCCATTGTTGTATGCATTAAAAGTAATGAAGGGCCCCAGTCACATGAAAGATTTTGGGCTAGGAGAGGGACGGATCAGGGGCGCAGCAAATGGGCACGATTTCACCGCAAAATCTGGGAAGCGGCACGCACCCATCCCCGATCTGGCCCTTAAAAAACCCCACCTCCCAAGCAGGACTTACTAGAGACGCCGCAGCAAGCGCGGCCGTTGGATCGCCCAAATGTCCATCTTCCAGAGCAATTGAGGCTCCCAGCCGAACTGTTGTCCGTCTTCCAGAGCAATTGAGGCTTCCAGCCGAACTGTGCATGCGCATGCATGCACAGCCGGCGGCCTCCCGCTCCCCTCTGTGGCTTTCTCCCTGACATCTGATCGTGCCAGGGAGCAACTGCGCGGCAGCTCACAGGATCTGTGTGATCCCGCTGCCGCGTGTCTATTTTGGTGCGGTTTTCAAAAGCCACACTTTGCCCGCGCTTCCCTTCCCCCCCGTGTGGCAGGGACCAAGGAATGAAGTTGTTGGAGCTTCCAGAAGAAATTCACACTTATACTGTGAGATCCCTAAGGTTGAGGAAAGGCCAAAGATTCACCTTGGGAATCTCAGCTTGTCTGATAATTGCTGTTTGTATTCTTACTCTGTTAAAGGAAATGTTGTAACTTTAGGAACACAGCAAATTCTGCATGTTATACTTATATACAGTATCAAGCTTGGTACTGATAAACATTATTCCATCCAAGGAAGTTAATAGAAGTTACTGGGTTTTTTTCTTCTGGTTTAGTTCAGGGCTCAATTGGGATTACTTCTTTCATAAGACACTTAAGGATGGTCTGTCAGGTGGAGGCTTGCTACCTCTTTTTAAATGTCATTTATTAACCCCTCCCCGACTTTCACATCTTCCCAGGCAAATTCACATGTCAAGTCATCATGTATGTATGTGGAGTGAATTGAACCTATGAATAGATTTCCATTGAAACAAACAAATAATTTTCTAAGCAATTTCCTTATATAATCTGCTTTGCTCCAGTATTAAAGAATCCAACTCAACTGTCTAATTCAACAGATGACCAGACTCTAATGTTGTTGTTTTTGAATATCTTTACAATGAATCAAACTGAATAACAGAAATTGAATATGAAAGGAGCTTATGTTCAGATGGAACAAATATCCTGCAAAAGAGGAAGAGAAAGAAGGAAGTCTACCTAAAGCAGTCTTTGTTTATGCAGTTTCCTGTGAAAGAGAGAAAGGGAGGAAAGAACCATGTACAGTCCAATACTATGTTTATGCAGAGAGGTACTTCATTTGGTTTTATTCCCAATTATTTGTGTATGACTTTGCAGTTGAAGGGATTATGCAGGTAGTATTCTTGTCAAAGAAATAGAACCTACACAAACTTAACCTATTAATTTTTTTCCCATTGCTCTTAAGAACATTCAGTTCTCATTCACACTTGCTGGGAAACATGGGGGGGAGGCGTGGCTGTTTGCAGCGGCACACTTTGATCTGGTCAGACGCGATCAGATGGGAATCAGGTTTCAGTTCATCAGCACACGTTTTTGGCACACCACAACACAGTGAAAGGAGCTGCTGGAGCGATCAGACGGAGGATGTCCATCTGCGGCCCATCGCAAGTGTTAGCTACTGCACTTTCGCCGGTAGCTTTTAACTGTGGATCTTCAGCTGGACACGACGGGCTGGCAACGGGTGCACGATGCCTGCCAGATGTGCCCGTTTGATCACGCCCTTAAGATCCACCTGGCATCCGTAAGTATCCCACGGCAACTTCTATGTGTGATCGGAGCCCCAGTAAGGAAGAGGCAGCCTAATCACATGCTTCATCAATCATCCTTATCAGTTCCAATGAGAGTCCATTATTTCTTTTCTTATCCATGGTAGACATGGACAATCAAAATTGTAAAGTATGAGAAGAGTGTCTCAATCCAATACCTTTTCTAGCCTTTCAGCAGCACAGTATCCATTCAGATTTGCCTGCTTTCCACAACACCTGTGTTTGAGCCCTACCTGATTAAAACAATTGTGCCATTCAATAGCATCCTCATTAATGGAGACTGCTTTGTCCAGTGGGCCATGGGGATCCATCTTCCCAACTTTCATTCTAACAATAGACTGGTTTGGGTAAGTGACCCAGTTGATAACATCAAATCCAGCTTCAATTTCCCCATTCTGGTCAAAGGAAATCTTATCTCCAGCACTGTTATTAAACTTTATATATCTCAGAAATTGGTGGAGCTAGATAAAAATGAAAAACAGATTATGTAAGAAAAGATGCCAGAGAAATATGGTCATAGTTATTCCAGAAGTATGTAGTGAGAGTTCCATCTTGCATATAACAAGATAAAAAAGGAGACGAGCCATTCTGTTTCTTGAAGGGAAGATGTCTGATCATAAGATACATCATTAATCGAAGGAAATGCAGATGTCCAGTGCTCTGTAGAAAATCCAGAAATTAAAACATAACAAGGAATTCCTAAAGGATTTGTATGATTTTAGAAACAAACTGCAGGGGAAATATAGGTAAGAAGACTTTCAGAAACATCCCTAAATGTATGTTTGTTGCTACTACAATTCTTTTTGTGTGGTTTGCTATGAATACAAAGGAATACATGTGAACATTAGTAGACCACCACACAAAAAGAATCTTAGGTAATCATGATATTGATGTTGTTGCAAGTTAACCAATAGTATTTGGGTTCATGGTACAGAATGTTTGAGTAATGGTTTTCAATAGCACTGAATTATTTTAGGGGATGACAGAGCTCTCAAATATTAGACCTTGGACAAGCTGTAGAGCTGAGGGTTGGAGGCAGATGTATGTGTGTGTAAAGAAATAGAAGGATGAATATGGAGGGCTGGATCCCACTGAGTCATTCCACCAATGACACAAGAGAATCTTGTTAATTTGGAGCATCAAAACCTTGTAATAGTGGGGATTTAGATGAGAATATTGACAGATTAACTTCCAATGATGACTTCCAATTAGCTTCTGTGACGACCTTATTCTGGAGGACTGGTTTCCTTTAAAAGTTCTCTTTTTATTCTGTTTATCTGGGTATAGACGGCTGCCACCAGGAAATTTTAAGGATTTCCAAACCTTTATACTTTACTGTTGCTCTTACCCTTTTGGTAGACCGAGTTCAAGGCTTACGAGGAACTATATGGTCCTGAGGAAGTATTTCTTTCAGAGCTGGTATACTTGAATAAAATATGAAATAATTCATAAATAAAAGGGTAGAACAATGTAACTAGTAATGTGTAAATAATGAACAATTGCGTGGTGTATCACACACAATCTGCTCCTTTACTGACAGGGATCTTTTCATGTAACTTTGTATCACTTGTTTATCTCCATGCCATATAGGTTCACTGTCTCTTTCCAGTCTGTTATAACACCCAGACTTTACTATAACATTTCTTTACCTAAACTTTACGTTTTCATAGACTTAGCCCTCAGATCTCTTATCCTTTCTTTCAGAACAACCTCAGCTGCTCTTAACTGCTTCAACACAGAACTAACTTATTCCACACAGGTCTGCTTCTGACTTCCCCCACACACAGAACTCACTGAACTTATCAACTGTCCCCCTGTAACTGTCACTCCTAACTGACATACATACTCATCCACTCATTTTCACTTCCAAAACCCCTCCCCCTCTCTGTCAACCACCAAGCATACCACACTTGCTTCTCTCAACCACTCTAGTCTACTTACCACAGCCATGCAACCAAACTTTTAAAGAGACACACACACACCAAAAACAAGGAATCATTACAGCTTCCAATGATTATCTTCCATCTTGGTGAAAAATAGTAGATCTCCTACCTATATTGAAGTCACTATCTAATTTATTAATGGTATTGCTTAGGAAAACATGGGCAGTATTTCTTTGTCAGTAATATCTTTGTAGCTGTACAGCTTTGTGAAGGAAGATAGGAACCAAAGATGGAACTAAAAGTGAGAATGCAGTGATGCCAGGAGCAAGCAGAATAGGAATCAGAAAAACCAAAACACCCCAAAATAATCCCTAGAAGTGAGTTCACAGACATAAGGACAGAAAACAGGAAATGCTCTTTGGAAGCAAAGACTATTCATACTGGCTTACTACAATATAGCTTTAATGTAAAAGCTGTTAAAATCCAAAATTTACAGAAACAAAGCAACAATAATAAATGGAAGGCATTGCAAATTTATCAAAAATAACTAAATTCCCAAACCTAACTGAAACCAGAAAGTTTTTGACTTTTTAGGAAACTCCAGTAAAGAGGGAGCCAAGTAAAAACCTTATGAAATAAGCTTGAGGTAAGCAACTGAGAAGGTCCATGTTCTCGCTGGCCCCAATGTGCCCTCTAGATCTGTATTAGGATCTTCATGGGTTTTAAAACTATTTTAAATTATTGGGAAATTCAGATGGGAGGTTCATTACCTGCCATGGCTGAAGATTTGGAAGCTTTTTTCTCTTTCCTTCCATCATTGCTCTGCTAACCTTAGATGAATACAGAGCATTTACAGCATGAGCCACAGCATGGACAGCATTATAGATGCTGTAGCTATGGCCAATCATGTTCATTTCCAGATAAGGCTGAGGTAGGTTTTCCAGTTTCTCCTCTCCAGTGCAGTTACCTATGTACTCAAATTGCCAAGAATTTCTCAGAAAAGAATTTGGGAACATACAGCCAAATGCGAGTGCCCAGAAGTCTTTGATAAAACCATCTTCTTTACTATCAGAAGGACTTCTGCTCTGAAGAAATTCTTGGAACCCTTGAACTTCATTGGAGTGAATGGCAAGAGATAATGCACCATCGAACAATTGTGTATCCCAATATGTTTGGCCAGGATATGATTTCATTTCCATTTGGGCTGTAAGAATCCAAACTTCTCCTTTTGTCTTTTGTAGCATATCTTCAACTCTTGGCAAGCTTAGCAACATTCTGAAAATTACCATGGACAGAGCATCTCCATATAAAATTGCAACATTGGCTTTGCTGTTCATAACTGTAGTATACACTTTCTCTGACCATTGCCCAATTTCTTTAAACTGATTCTCCATACCAAAATTGTAGATTGTTTCTATGAAGTCAAAACAGATGCCATTCTTGGAAAATTCAGGAAGTATATTCTGCATGAACCATTCTAAATTTGCACCAACTCCACCAAAGAATCCAACCCATGTCCACTGGAAATGGAGAAGTAACTGCAGAATCCCCTTGAACTGGAGAGCTTCATTGGGAACCATTTGGTATAAGGAAAGGATTTGGGTGCCTTCTGTCATCAGTGGAGCAGGCCCATAAGAGAACTAATAATAAATTTGTTCATGTGGAAACAGAAATGCTTTCATCTTAGAAAAGAAATGTATGCATGTATGTAGGTGTTCAGTGGTGCCTTAGTAATGGAAAAAGTGTATGTTTGGTTCAAATGTTTTCTTGAGATTCTGCTATGATTATTGAGTCCTGTATTCCTACAATAAATAGTATATCTTGTTCTTTTTAAGTATTTCAATTACATTTTGCAATTGATATCACAAGTCTGATCCATTCTTGAATCAAAATTTGCCAATTGGCAGAATGTTAACTTGTACATTAACTTGCCCTACTTAAATTCCTTGACATGTAATCAGTAGGCATTTTGTTGAGTCTCTCACACGGTAGCAGCTCCCAAATTAGTCTCCATGAGCACACACTTGATCTCTGAACAAAAGCTGGCTTGGAAATATATCAGTATAATGGAGGAGAATGACATCTTTCTTGCAAGACCTTTCCTGCCTTTTTTCCAAATTGAGATTGCTTAATCCAATCCTAAAGATATCTCTATTGGAACAATGATATTGACAGTAATAGATAGGGATCCATTAACAAATTAATCACTGACACACAATCCCAGCTGCCTTCTTTTAAATACAGAGATCCAGTGGACAAGATCAAGGAGAATGCTTGCCAGGGCTTTCTTTCTGGGGGAACGCACTGGAATGGAGTTCCAGAACCTCTTTGACAAAATTCTTTTTAAAATGTTTTAAAGTTCATGAGTTTTTAGTATACAGATTCAATCAATCAAATTTATTGTTACAGTCAACGACCAGTGCACTCAATCATTTTACATAAAAACACTTGAAGAGTATACAGATTTAAAATTTTGTTTCCCTCTTGAGAGTTTTGGCACCTGTTTTTTAAAAGCCCTGCCTGTGGCTCCCAGAGCAGTCAGAGGCCTGCCCATCCCAAATTATGTCCTTACCTCATATACCCCTGCCACCTGTGGCTGCTGTTTCTGGTGATGGCGTCAGAGGCTGGCCAACTCACTTCCTTACCGTTGCCTTGCCTGCCCCTGCTGGTGCTAGTTGCCTTGTGGCAATGCTGTGGAGGGCAGCTGGAGATGCCCCTGATGCTAACTGATGGTTCCCTATCATTGTGGTGGAGAGGCATATTCAGGCAATGCTGGCAGAGGGCATTGATTGGTGTGAGGGAGGCACTGATTGCTGTCCACCTCCAAGAATGCAACGAGACTGTTATACAAAAGAAGGATGGTGAAGTTGTGCCACAGCATCAACAGCCAGGGCAGTGGATAGGTGGGCACCAGGTGGCTCCAATGCTATCCCCAGCACAGGCCTCCAACATGGGGCTCAGGGCATACTGAAGACCATGGATATCAACATCCATCAGCTTACTGTTAAAAACTATTTTCATCAGTGATGCAAGAGTCATTAACAATGTTTCTCTTCTGTTTGCATTCTAGGTTCACACCAAAAGTATGGTCTGCCCTAATACATGAAATGCACCCATCTCTGTATTCAGAATGCAAAGTCATATTCAGAAAGGAAAAGAATTTAGGAATCACTTTTATATTTTCATGTTCCAGACACGTATTTTACCTGAGGAATCTTGTACATGCCCCAAACCTTTGGGATCAGATAGGAAGTTCCAGAGGCAAGACCCTCAATTACTGCAATTAGATTGTCCTGGATGTCACACCTGTAGTTTGGGACAAATCTATTCCAAGGGGAAAGAAGTTGCAGAGCAGCATGGTAGGCCCATCTTGGGTTCAAATAGGTGTCATAGATGCGGAAACCCAAGGTGAGGTTGGGCAAGAGCCTGGAATTGTCATTGATCTCCTTTATGGCAAATACCATGGCCAGGACATGCTGGTAGTTCTGAGTCATTGCACTGTGAAGAGATTTGCATTATTTCTCAATAGCACATTATGGATTTTGGAATATTACATCCACTATTTTATATACCTTGTTCGCCTTTTTCAGTATTTGCATACCACATTTTGCAAGGCAGTCATTAAAAGTAAACATGGGGGGTGCTAAAGACATTGAACAATACAGCTCTTAACAAGAAAAAAACAACACCCATACAGAGATGGGTTTCTGTTTCCATAATGGGAAAAATTGGCAAAAAAGCAAATAAATCAAAATACTTGGAAAGTAAGCAACACAGTGTTTCACAACCTTAATGAATTCTTTCCATCGGTAGAATGATAAAGTCACTATTTCCTGGAATAATGCTTTTAGAAGAAAAAAATGCCTCTTCCAAGGCTTCAAAATCTAGGTTTGATCCTTCGGTTTTGACCTCGCGAACTTCATATGGCACTATTATTTATTTATGGCATTTATAATCTGGCTTGGACTATACAATTGACAGGATGGGGTATTCCGTAATCAACACAATAGGATTAGGGTTCTAGAATCAATCAGAAATCTAAAAACAGAACTGAAACAAAGCATAAGTCTTAACATGACACATGAGTAAATGATACAGAAATTACATAGTAGGACCCGAGTTACAGTATAGAGATCTAATAATTTATCTAAGTAACTTTGTGAATAATTTAGTATGGTGCAACTCTATGGCCTGCGTAGAAGAGCTCTCTTGAATGATTCAGTTTTGCATACTTTGCAGAAAGCCAGGAGAGTGGGAGCCTTCCTGACCTCCTTAGGCAGGCCATTCCATAAGTTGGGGGCCACAATGGAGCAGGCACATGTATGAGAAGTTGATTTTGCCCGATTTTGCCCGTTTGCAGGTTGGCACTTGCAGAAGACCTTGCTCTGAAGAGCAAAGCTGTCATGGTGATGTGTCAGAGGAGAGGCTGTCTTGCAGATATGAGGGTCCAAGGCCATGAAGGCCTTTGTATATAATAGTCAATACTTTAAACTGAGCCTGATAACTGATGTGTAACCAGTGGAATGACTGTAGACTGGGAGTAATATGCGTGCCCCATCTAGCTCCCGATAATTGCCGAGCCACAGCATTCTGCACCAACTGGAGTTTCCAAAGGAATTTTGAGGGAAGGCATTACAGTAGTCTAGTATGGATGTCACCAAAGCATGGATCCAGGCAGCCAGATCAGCTGTATCAAGGTAGGGGGGCATCTTTCGGGCTAGGCTGAGTTGGGAGAAAGCCTTTTTTGCAGCTGCATTAACTTGCTTCTCCAGCAATAGCACTGGGTCCAGTATAACATCAAGGTTCTTAACTGTGTCAGAAAAGGTCAACTGTACTCCATCAAAAGTGGGGAATACAATATCTTTCAAGACCTCTGCCTTCCCAACAAACATTACCTCTGTCTTTTCAAAGTTTAGTTTTAGTTCATTCACTCATAGACAATTTACCACAGCAACCAAGCAGCAATTTAGGACTTGGATGTATAGAGCTGGGTATCATTTGCACATTGATGACAACCAACCCAAAAGCTACAAATTATTTGCCCTAAGAGCTTTACATAGAGATTGAAAAGTATGGGGAAAGGAACTGAGCCCTGTGGAATGCCACAGGTCACGTCCCACACTGATGATAACTAGTTTCCATTCCAACAGCAACCCTTTGAATATGAAGAAAGAATTTGAACAATTTAATGGGCATCCTCTGATACCTATTCCTGCCTCCATCAGCAAGATGGTATGATTTCTTATATTTAAGACTGCAGAGAAGTCCAATAAAAGCAACAAAGAGGCATGGACTTTGTCTCCACAAAGACAGAGGTCATCAACTAAAGCTAGCAGAGCTGTCTCTGAGATTGTAGAGTAAAATTGCATTGCCCAGTTCCAAGCAGGCAGGTGAAGGGCCAGTGATGACCTTTATAAGCATCTCAGAGGTAACAAAGGAAATGCACCATTAAGATCTCTCTTGGTGTGCAACTTACTTGGCTTGGAGTGGAATACCTTAGCATAGGTCTGCAATGTTAAGACCTTGTAACAGAAACTCCCTCATGCATGCTGCAGCTTAAGCCTTACCATGTATTAGGCTGCTGGAGAATTTTAAAGAGATAGAGAGAAAAAACATAGGACAGGGAGAAAAGAACCATTTCTTACACAAAAGATTCATTTAATGGTCCCATAGGTGATTTGGTGAAGCTTTTTGGCATGGAGGTGAAAAAGGTATGATAAACCAGACCACCCAAAATGAGATCTCCTGGATGAAGATACTTGTGAAGAATATTGTGAGGATGCCACATTTTGCATTCAATGGTGTCGGCTTTACACACTAATGGTGGCAGCAGCAGCAACAGCAACAGTACCACTACCAGCACCCCAGGCGCAAATTTCCCCTTTAAGTGCATATCCATAATCACACAAGTGCCTAGATCTGAAAATGATCTCTCTATATAGATAGTCAAATGCATCAACAGAGTATGATGGAGTCCCCTGTGTCCTTGACCCCATCATGGTGCTGAATACTATGGAGACATATTTAAGTATTTGTTCATGATCTTTGTTATTCATTTTTGTTCTTGGCCACGGGAACACCTTAGGGAATTTAGAAAGTGGAAGACTTAATTACAGTCTTGACTGGTAGTTACAGGGTAAATTAAGTGAGGGGATATTCTTTCTATCAGCTGCAATTGGTGCAGAAATTATGTCCTTTCCTGAGTTCTGCCTATACTGATCTATGCCTTAGCAACCTTGAGACTGTACTATAACAATACAAACTTGACCGTGGAATCCTAGGGCTGCCCACAGCACAGAGACTGAGCACTGGCATAATCATGATGATGCTAGTCCACTCCCTATGGGCATTCTGCTGGGGGAAACAACAACATGCAACTCTTTGCAATGCACAGACAGCATAGCATCCCTGGTACAAGAAATATACCCTCTTCCACCACCCCAAAGTAAAAGTAGAAAGGCAAAAAAAAGACATTAAATCACAGCCCCTGGCATTCAAGACCAGCCCCTGACTGAAGGGCCAGAAAGAGAGTTTCCAAGGAGGCACCCCACTGCAATATGTCACCACCAGTCACATAGGGCTAGCTAGGGAATATCACACAGACAGGCATGGCTGAAATGAAAAGGCACATGGATAGCATGGCTGAGGCTCCTGGTTTGATCCCCACATAGGAGGAAGAGAGAGACAGACAAAAGTCCTGAGGCTGACTTTTGCCCTCACAAATGATATAGGAACAGGATGACCAGCCCTGGGAATTGTATATATTAATTTGTATACTTCAAATTTACTTTAACAAAATAACAAGACAGATGGACAGAAAAGAAGAGAAAGGATCTCACAGCAGACATTGTTGGCTATTTAGTTGGGCTGAGGGAATTCCTACTCTTTCAAAAATATTCAATAGCTTGTGGACCAGGGTCTTAGCCAAGGCATTTCTTAAAAAAAAACTGCCCCTGGATAGCACATGGCATAGTCTATGAGAACTCATATGTCAGTATGCCCTGCAGCTGACTTCTCTGAATGACCTATGGTATCAAGAGAGATCTTATCAGAGGAGGATGTTGACTATTGGTAATGGAATAAGGGGTCCTCCTGGTCTTCCAGCTTTCTAGAAGAGGGTGCCCCACTGGACTAGAACATCCCTTGGCTAAGATAAGGTCTTCAAAAGTTTCAAGATATCACAATATTTCACAGATCTGGATAAAATAATAAGAAAATTTGTATGGTATCCGAAAAAAGCAAGAATAAAATACTTCAGGATAAAAAAAGAAAGAGGTGGTTTCGGGTTACCAAATTGGGAATTATATTATCAAGCTATGGCTGCAACATGGATTAAAGACTGGATCCTATTAAACAACTCAAGACTCTTGAAACTAGAAGGACATGATTTGAATATGTGTTGGCATGCATACATTTGGTACGAGAAAGATAGAGTACACTCAAATTTCCAACACCATATTCAATGAGGAGCCCTAGTAAAAATCTGGAGAAAATTCAAAGAAAATGCTACCTGAAAATACCTAGATGGGTCTCGCAGCTCGAAGCTTTTATAAAACCTACTCTTTTAACCAAGAATAAATAAGAACCATATGAAGTATTATTAGATAAAAAGAATGAATGAAAAAGTATAGAAAATTTACAGATGTTGAATATTAATTTGACATGGTGGGAAAATGTACAATTGAAATCGAGATTCAGTAAGGACAGTATAATCGGTTTTTACCAGACACATAGTGAACTAAATAAAATTTGGCTCTCCTCAAGTGATAAAATGATTCAGAAAGTATATAATTTCGTATGAGAAGACTATATGCAAGATGAAATTGTTACATCATCCATGATTTCCTGGATGCAGGATTTAGGAGACAACATTGAGCTGGATGAGTGGGCCAAGATTTGGAAAGCAACAAAATATTTAAGATCAGTAGCATATAAAGAAAGCATATATAAAATATTTCACAGATGGTACTGGTAACCTGACAGAATAGCTAAATGTAATGCAAATAATTCTAAGAATTGTTGAAAATGTAAAAACAATGTTGGATCCTTCTTCCACATGTGGTGGAAATGTAGGAATGTGCATAAATATTGGTCCGACATTAAGAAGATAACACTAGAGATCACAAACATAAATCTAGAATTACTAGCAGAGATATACATATTAAATATAATACCAAACATGGTTACGCAACATGACACCTATTTGCTAACAAATATGCAGCTAGAATACTAGTAGCCAGACATTGGAAAACCAATAAGTTACCCTCGAGATATGAGTTAAAGCACAAATTGTTAGAGGCGGCAGAGATGGATAGATTAAATGTATTATTACAAGGAAAGGATGATACAATATTCCAGAAAAGATGGTCAAAAGTTTACCAATGGTTGGATAAGTAACTTGTATATAAGACTCTATATACATCGTGTGTATTTTTTTTGCCCCCCGTAGGGGGATTTTTTATTGCATTTTTCTGGGTGATTTTTTATTGCATTTTTCTGGGTGAGCCCCTTCGAGATGGTGTCACCAGACTTCGAATACTGCTTTGATAGTGAGTAACTCTCTCTCTCATATGGTGTAGTTGCGTTCTGCTGATGTGAGTTGGCGGGAGTAGTATGCACAAGGCTGTAAAGGCTGGGTGGGGTTGTCTTGCTGAGAGAGGACGGCCCCTATGGCGACACGAGAGGCATCTGATTCGACGGTGAAGGGGAGTCAGGGGTCCGGGTAGCGTAGCGATGGGCCAGAGGCAAAGCAAGTTTTTAGGGTGGTGAAGGCATGGTCTGCCTCAGGTGTCCATTGAAAGGGTTCTTTTGGCCGAAGTAGGCATGTCAAGGGTGTGGTTAATGCTGCATAGGATGGAATGAATTGGCGGTAATAATTGGCAAAGCCGAGGAGTCGTTGGCTGTCCTTTCGATTCTGAGGGGCTTGCCACTGAAGAATGGCTTCCACTTTCTTTGGATCCATCATGATTCCTCATGGTGACACGATGTGGCCCAATAACAGATTTCAGGCACATTTTTCAAGTTTGGCGTAGAGTCCATGGGTTCAGAGGCGTTGGAACACTTGTTGTACATGCTCAGTATGCTGGGTCAAGGAGGCGGAGTAGACCAAGATGTCATCCAGGTAAATAATAATGAACCAGTCCAATAGATCTCGGAACACATCGTTCATGAAGCGCTGGAAGACTGCTGGAGCATTTGTCAAGCTGAATGGCATGACTAGATGTTCATATTGACCGTATCTGGTGCCAAATGCTGTTTTCCATTCATCACCGGCCTTAATGCATACTACATTGTATGTACCTTGAAGGTAAAGTTTGGTGTAGATCTGTGCCCCTTTCAGATGATCCAGCAGTTCAGGGATCAATGGAAGCGGGTAACAATCTCGGATTGTGATTTTATTCAGGGCACGATAATCATTACAACGGCGGAGATCCCCTGTTTTCTTCTTGACAAATAGGACAGGGGACGACAAGGGAGATGTAGAAGGCCGAATAAATCCGCGAGCCAGGTTTTTCTCATGGTAGTCCCGAAGGGTTGCCAGTTCAGGTTCTGCCATAGGATATAAGCGGCCCATGGGTAATGGAGCATCTGGCAGCAGATCAATGGCACAGTCGTAAGGCCGGTGTGGGGGCAGTTGATCTGCCTCCTTTTCATCAAACACGTCTTTGCTGTGCACGAAGCTGTTTTTCAGTATTGCACTTGGAGTTGAATTGGCCCAGAATTCACTGGAAGCTCATGTGTTGATCTTGGCATTTAAATTAAAGCAAGAAATAAATAAAAACCCAACCCTCCAATTAGAGGAAAGGGGTTTTATATTTTATTGAGAAAGGCCCTTATATGGGGAATTTGATAGTTAAGAATAGACTCCAATGGTTAGGATTTGATAACAAAGATATGGACATCATAAAACAAATAAAGCCCTCATTACTGAATTTGGATAGAACAAGTCCATTATTGAGGGCGCAGCAGTCTTCCTTGGAGTTCCCTTCTCTGTGCTATCTTGAGCTACTTAAAAAACCCTATCAATTCCTCATTATAGAAAACCATTTATGCTCATTCAATTAAATTATTTCGTTCAGCTATAGAGGAAGGCCAATTTGCATACATAAACTGGTCCAGTTGTATTTCTGCTTGTAAAAGTGCTCTAGTCTAAACAGAAATGTTGCACTGGATCCAACCCATTCTGTTGGATCTTGACAGCTTTATAACTGAGCTTCACCCTGTACTTCTTAGAACAGCCTGTGTCCCACATGGCTTTTCTCCAGGCAGATGCCATGATCACCAGTTTTCGGGGTCAACCGGTCTGCCCTTAACTTATTTGGACTGGTGGAGGCTTCTGGCAGGATCATGCAGGGGTTACTTATGGCTGGAGCAACTATGGAAAGATCCAACAGAAACCCCATTCAAGAGCAGGCAGCAAGCCGGACCTCTACCCAACAGTTAAAGGGGGATGTGGAGTAAGGGAGAAAGGGACTAAGGTGAGCCAGATCCTCTCCTCTCCCAAGGACTGAGGCTTTGTCTGCAACCCACTGCTAAAGGATGGTAGAGGGCAAGGCATCCCTGGGCTCCATCCTTCACAAGTTGGAGCCTGGCACTTAGTATGGACTCTTTTTTTTTAGTGGGTGGTAAACAGGGATCATTTCTTCTTTTCCCCCCCGCCACAGTTGAAAACTTCTCTTCAAACAAGACAAACATGTTATTCAGGAGAGCCTCAGGGAATACCCAACTTCAGCTACAAAATCCTGTAGCTAACAAACAAGACTGCCATTAAGTCTTCCATTTGTTAAATTCACTGGGGAGATCTAGTAGTCCATAAACAAATGAGTAGCAAAATTAGGGAAAGCAGGTATAAATATATTCTCGTATCATTCAGAACTATAGTAGGCTCATGGCTTCCAGCCTATCGGCAGACAGAATACTAATATCAAAGAGTTGTAATCATGTAGGTTTTCATGACACTGCTGTGGATACCAACAAGAGCATCTATGTTCACTGAGGAGACACCAGGTATGGTGATACTATTGATATTGCTGCTGCTGCTTCTGCCTCCACTGGTGTGTCAGGCACATGCTGTTAAATGTAAGGTCTGGCATCCCCATGAGATTATTCACAAGTATCTTCATCCAGGAGATCTGATCTTGGGTGGCCTTCTTTATCACAGCTTCTTCACCTCCACGCCAAAAAACTTCACCAAAGAACCTCCAGGGCCACTAACTGAACCTTTTGTGTAAGAAGTTATTCTTTTTCATGTACTACATTGTGTAGAATATATTGTCCAGCAGACCAACACGTGGAGAGCCTTCAGCAGCAGTAATGAATGGACGAGTTTCCATTATGCAAGCATAATTTGCAATTCTATGCAGGGTTATTCTGATTTAAAGCCACTCTTTTCCACTTTAAGGTATCTCGTTTCCCTTCAACTGAGTTGCTTCTGAAGTTCAAACAGAGGTCCTTCACAGCACTGATTGGTGCTTGGCAATTCTAATTTACAATGCACTCTTGTAAAATATATTTTCATTTTGATTTATTTTCGTTTCTACTCCTGTTCCCATTCTCCATCTAACCTCAGCAACTATACCAGGCATGCCCATAGCATAAAGACTTGTCTCTGGTCAGCCGAATGTACAAATACTTCATGGAAGGAAAAAGCTCAAAGACAGGTTAAGAAGTCATTATTTTCCAAATTTTCTAAAACCTTCCTCTGCATTTGAAAACAAGGCCATTTGGGTCTTTTTCTTTTCAGCCAGTTTCATTAAATTAAAATCTTTACATGCATTCAGTGTCAGATTATAGCGAGATATAAATTCAGCCTGGTCTCGACAGACCTATGGAGCCATCCCCAGCTACAATCTGCTGGCAAGAATGTCAGTCAGTTTTTTAAACATTTTAATTCAAATGAGAAATTTACTTGATTTGTACTTTTTTGTGTTTTTGTGTGTGCACGCATGTGCATGCATGTGTGTGTGCACCTGGAAGTCATGGCAACCCTCTAGTGACTGACCCCTACTGGGGGCCTGGAGGATATTCAGAGAGGTGGCTAAATAAAACCTGCCCCTATCTCCTGACTGCTGATATTCCAAGGAGGTCTCCCATCCAAGTACTTGCCAGAGTCCACCCTGCGTAGCTTCTGAGATCTGATGAGATCAGGCTTCCCTGGGCTATCCAGGTCAGGGCTAGTAGATCTGTACTTCTAAAGTGGTTCTGGGGATGCACATTTTGCAAACAGGAATATTTTTACTTTCTTTGCATTTCTCTTGCTTACAGCTTTATCATTAAACGTCTTTACTCTGCCATATTGTAAATATACACTTTATTGATATAGTATATTCTATTCTAAAGAGAAATAACATTCTAAAGAGAAATATGCTATATTATAAATCTATTTAAGTTTTCTGTGCAAACCATGTTGGTTTAAGGATTGACTGACTTGTAAACTATGGTATACAAATATTTACAACAATGAGGAAAAGCACACAAAATGGCAATGATTTTAAAAAATCCACAATAAGATACTAAAAAATAATCCAACTGTCTTTGCAGTGCAATGACTCAGAACTACCAGCATGTTTTGGCCATGGTTTTTGCCATAAAGGAGATCAATGAAAATCCCAGGCTCTTGCCCAATGTCAGCTTGGGTTTCCGCATCTATGACAGCTATTTGAATGCAAGGTGGACCTATCAGGCCACACTGCAACTTCTTTCTCCCTGGAACAGACTTGCCCCCAACTACAAGTGTGACATCAAGGACAACTTATTTGCAGTAATTGAGGGACTTGCCTCCGCAACATCCTACTTGATCCCAAGTGTTTTGGGCATGTATAAGATTCCTCAGGTAGGATATATGTGTAGAGTATGACCATTTCAAGTGATTCACACATTCCTTACCTTTCCAAATGTGACTGTGCTGTGGAGATAGAAAACAGTGTATTTCATGAAAAGGGGTAGATCTTGTACTTTATGACAACAGAAAACTTAAGCAGAAAAGAGTTTTTCATTCTGTTTCTTTACCCACTAAAACATTTGTTGACTATAACCTTATTGTTGCTGATGTCCATTCATCCAAGAAAAAAGAACATCTGTATCAGCTCTTTGATCCTGATAATATATAGTATAGATTCAATTTTTCAGTTTAATTTTTTTCATCCTCTTTCACACTTTTATTCCTCTTACCATACTAGAGCAAGTTAAATTCTTCATAGCTGCATACCTCAGTACTCTGGTAAAATGTTTGGAGAAAGATTTTTGTGGGTCTCATAAATGATATTGTTTCTTTTATCATCCATGTTAACCCTCCATGGAGGTAAGTTTATGTTTTGCGGGAAGTGTCACAGAATGGCCCCACTGACCCATAAGCTTTGTTCTGTTTTGTTCCTCTGAGATGTATAGGCACTCAGTGGTCATCCAGAATCTCTACCTGGTGATGTGACCCTCTCCGGAGTTCACCCCACTCTTGCAGGAGTTTTCCCAAGCTTCTCCTTCAATCCACTGCCACCAGCTGATCAGTTTCAGAAATTTATGCCAAAAGGGCCAGTGGTTTTTCTCTAATTTTTACCTACAGTGTAAAAAAAAATCAAATGCACAAGAGAGTCCAGTGAGACAATACCAGAACACACAGACTGGAGCAGAAAGAATGAGCTGGGTATAGGTGCATGGTGACTACTCTGCAAATTGGCATAGTGTGAGAGATTGTATAACATGATTTATTGCTTACATGGCACAGAACTTTGTTAGGGGACCTTACTGTCTTGTGCACATGTTTGTTTCAGCATCTGAGCACTTGCAAATTGCATCACACTGGTCTTATTCAGAATGGTCCAATTATATAGTATCTTCAGCAAAAGACTTCACAGGACAATACTGTACATAACAAACAATGAACACATAGGAATATTAGGAAAATATATAAAACAACTTGTAGGAATGTAGGACTTAATCGCCATAGGAGAATCTCAAGAAAACAATTGTTGCAATGCTTTTCCTCTGAAAACTATTCCACTCTGAAAACATTTCTGCCCACATAACTAATTTTTCCCCTTAGTTCTCTTATGGGCCTGCTCCACTGATGACAGAAATCACCCAGATCCTCTCATTATACCAAATGGTTCCAAATGAAGCTCTCCAGTTCAAGGCCGTTCTGCAGTTACTTCTCCATTTCAACTGGAAATGGGTAGGATTCTTCGGTGGAGTTGGTGTGAATTTAGAATGGTTCACACAGAACATGTTTCCTGAATTTTCCAAGAATGGCGTCTGTTTTGAATTTATAGAAACAATCTACAATTTAGGTATGGATAATCAGTTCAAAGGATTTGATAAATGGTCAAAAGATGTATATAAAATACTCATGAACAGCAAAGCCAATATTGTGATATTATATGGAGATGCTCAGTCCATGGTTATTTTCAGGCATCTCCTAAGTACACCAATCTTTAAAGATATGCTACAAAAGCCAAGAGGAGAAGTTTGAGTTCTTACTGCCCAGATGGAAATTAAATCACAGCCAACCCAAACATACTGGAATATAGAATTCTTCCATGGTGCATTATCACTTGCCATTCACTCCAATGAAATCCAAGGATTCCAAAAATTTCTTCAGAGCAGAAGTCTTTCGGACAGCACAGAAGATGGATTCATCAAGGACTTCTGGGCACTGGCATTTGGTTGCCTCCTCCCAAATTCCTTTCTGATACATTCTTGGCAATTTGAGTACACAGGTAACTGCACTGGAGAGGAGAAGCTGGAAGATCTTCTTCTGCCCTATTTGGAAATGCATATGACTGGCTACAGCTACAGCATCTACAATGCTGTCTATGTTGTGGCCCATGCTTTACATGCTATGTATTTGTTGACACCTAACAGAGCAATGACTGAAGGAAAGACAAAGAAGCTCCAGAGTCTTCAACCACGGCAGGTAATGACAAGAATGCTGTAATCGGAGGGTTAGTTTGTGCAGCATTGTTAGAGATGCTGATATACAGGTAATTTTAACCTCTTGTTGTTGTTATTTCCATGGTGTTATCCCAGATATCCATTTTTTAAAAAAAGGAATAAGTTTTTTTTTCTCGTGAGTGTGCTGATTATCTTTCTGTGTGTTTGCCTATTAATCGCCTGGAAAGTTAGTAACAGAATATGCCTATGTGGCCTTCTCACATACCGCCCTCCCCACCCTAGTTTTGGATCCTAGGTATACACAACAACATTCTTTAGGTGTTATTATGGGTAATCCATGGAAGCTGTCACCCAGGGTCCCAGGGGAAGTGCACATGTATGGTTCTTCACATACGGGTCCTGAATAGTAGCCTCTTTGGACCTGAAACTTTGTGTACATAGTTTGCAGACTGATGTGGCATCTTCAGCATTAAGGAATGACACCATTGTTCCCAAAAATGAAACATTATTATCTACAAATGAATAGATAGAAAATGAGATAGGAAAGAAATTTTAAAAGGCAGTGAAATGGCAAGATATTTGGCATATTAGATAAAATTTAAATGTCTATATTTTCTGGTCCTTATTAAAATATGAAAATCTTTGATATTTAGAAAGCTAATTAGTCTATGGGACAGTTGCATGGCTCTGCACATGTCTCTGAAGAACATGGGAAGAAAGGCTCGATGCAAAAAGGAATAAAAGGAAGCTTGAGCATCTGAGAGGAAGAATTATGCTAGACACTTGGACAAATAGCATGGAGGGACTGGCAGAATCCAAAGACCAGGGAATATGAAAGGGGACTTTAGGAAAGGCCAAGGGAGTTTCCATGGCAGGAACCAGGAGATTTGTCAGATCGATGGAGAGGAAGAGTGCCGAGATCTACAAAAACAATATATACTCCCACTGCACCTCTTTTTTTCCTTCTCTTTCTGTGTGCTGTATTGGTTTGTCCCCCTTTTCTGTTCTAAAAATATATCCTACCAGCATTACTTTCAGATAAGTAGACTTATGCACATCCCAAAACACAGTTTTTCTCCTTAGAACAGCCCCTGTTCCATAAAATGTTTCTTTACAGAGGTTCTATGATCCCTAGCACAGTCTTTTTGGTGGTCAAAGGACACCCCTCTTCACCAGCAGCTTGGACCCAACCCATTGCCATCCAACTCTATCTATCTGGGACATCCCATTCCTTGTTACCTGTTTTCTTTATTTGTCTCCTTTTTTATATATAGCTCCACCACTTATTAAAAGGTGTGTCCTTTAACAACAGAGTCAAAGGACACCCCTCTTCACCAGCAGAAATGATGCTTGGACCCAACCCATTGCCATCCAAGTCTATCTATCTGAGACATCCCATTCCTTGCTACCTGTTTTCTTTATTTGTCTCCTTTTTAATAGCTCCATCACTTATTAAAAGGTGTGTCCTTTAACAACAGTGCCGGTGACAAAGTTTCCTTTAATGAGAATTGGGAATTAGTCACAGAATTTGATGTCATCAACTGTGTCACCTTCTCAAACCAATCTGTCATTCAAACTAAAATTGGAAGGCTGGATCCCCAGGCACCTGTGGACCAAGGAATCATCATGAATAAAGGTGCCATTGTGTGGCATAACTGGTTCAATCAGGTAGGAATTGAATTTTGGGAACTTTCAGTTTTAATAACATATGCTGGGAAGGGTCAGTTGTCTCCCACAATAGTGGATACATTTCACACTATGAAAAGAGACAACTAGAAGAAGAAGAGAAGAGATTGGATTTATACCCCACCCTTCACTACCCAGAGGAGTCTCAGAGTGGCTTACAAACTCCTTTCCCTTCCCCTCCCCACAACAGACACCCTGTGAGGTAGGTGGGGCTGAGAGAGCTCTTGACAGAAACTGCTCTTTTTCAAGGACAGCTCTTATCAGAACTACATGTGTCTTTCTCTATGATATCTTTCCATTATCTGCAGTTGCACTTTACATCATCTTTAGTTCATGTCTTCAGCAGCAAAGACATAAAATTAATTTTCCAAGTTATGTAAAAGTGATGAGTTTCTTGCAACTGAATATTACTTTTCACTGTGACTGTGCAATTATATGCAGAGTTACTCCAGTATGAATGTATTGAAATTAACAGGGTAGAGTAACCATTCAAAGGATTGCATTATACATCTTTAGTTCTTCTCAGGTGTCATATTTGTTTAGGAAATTATTCTCTGCAGAACATGAATAGTTAATATGTCATGTTATCCTCTGTGTAAGACGCTGCAATCTGTATTATAGAAAACAGCACCTTTGCTTCAGACTTTTATCAATGATTCAAGAGGGTTGTCCATAAAAAAAATATGAAGAGCCATGCTGGATTAAACGTCCATTAAGTCCAGGGTTGTGTTCACACAGTGGCCAAGCAGCTATCTCTAGGAAGCCCAGAAGCAGGATGACTGCAACAGCAGTCTTCCTCACATGGTTCTTAGCAACTGATATAAAGAGTCACACTGCCTCTGGTGCTGGAGAGAGTAGATACCCCTCATGCCAATTGTGACTAGCAACCATGGATAGCCCCATCCTCCATGAATTTGTCCACTCCCCCTTTTAAGCCTTCCAAGTTGGTGGCCATTACCACATTCTCTGGCAGCAAGTTCCACAATATAACTGTTAGTCCAGCTAAATAGGAGTTCTTTGAATACCAGTTTTTGTTCTTAACTTGAATATTGACATTCCTTTTCCTTGATTGATGGGATAGGTTCAGCCCCTTTCTCTGTGTAATGGCCACTGCCATCCTGGTAACAGCAAGAGAAGGAAGGAGGGGGAGCCTTTCTGCTGCTACGATTGCATCCCATGCCCAGAAGGGAAGATATCGGACAAGAATGGTGAGAGTTGTCATGTGCAAGTTCATCAAACGGGCTGGCTGCAGCACAAAGGAGCATGCATGCAAGAGTAGCATTGAGATTTGGGGGGATTTCTTCATCGTTATTGGTTAGTTATTTGAGACAGAGTGGTGAGATCAAGCACTCTCTAAAATAGAGACTCCAAAGACGGGATGCATGGTCCCTGATTATCCTCATCTTCAGACTCGCATGGTAGTCTTCAGACTTGCATTGTATTCTTCAAACTCACATCTTCAGACTCACACTCCATGGCCTCGCACATAGAACTGATTATGAACTAGGTTCAATGCACATATGTATGATAATGGGAAATGACACTAAAAGAAGCTATGAAAGCCAGCCATTGCACTAGATTGTCATGTGATTGACATTGCCCATGTTCTTTTTTCAGACATGAGTGACTGTTTTACATGCCCAGATGAACAGTATCCAAACAAGAATCAGAATGCCTGCATTCCCAAGGTCGTCAGTTTCTTGTCTTATGAAGAACCATTGGGGATTGGATCAGCTGTTAGTGCTCTTTCATTTTCACTCATCACCCTTCTCATCCTAGGACTATTTACAAAGCACCACGACACTCCCATTGTCAAAGCCAACAACAGAAGTCTCACCTACATGCTTCTCATCTCGCTCCTCCTCTGCTTTCTTTGTGCCTTGTTATTCATTGGCCAACCTGAGATGGTGGCCTGTCTTGTACGACAAATAGCTTTTGGCATTATTTTCTCAGTGGCTGTTTCCTCCGTGTTGGCTAAAACTATCACTGTGGTTCTGGCTTTCCTGGCTACTAAGCCTGGATCGAGCATGAGGAAGTGGGTGGGGAAAAGCTTGGCCACCTCAATTGTTCTTTCTTGTACTCTTATTCAAGCAGGCATTTGTATTGCATGGCTGGTAGCCTCTCCCCCTTTTCCAGATGCTGATATGCAGTCAGTGATTCAAGAAATTACACTGGAATGTAATGAGGGCTCAACTGCCATGTTTTACTGTGTCCTGGGCTACATGGGTCTCCTGGCCATCGCCAGCTTCACTGTGGCTTTCCCGGCTAGGAAGTTACCTGACAGTTTCAATGAAGCCAAGTTCATTGCTTTCAGCATGTTGGTCTTTTGCAGTGTTTGGCTGTCCTTTGTTCCCACCTACCTGAGCACTAAAGGGAAATACATGGTGGCTGTGGAAATCTTCTCTATCTTAGCCTCCAGTGCTGGGCTGTTGGGTTTCATCTTTCTCCCCAAATGCTACATTATTGTTCTGAAGCCTGAGTTGAACAACAGGGAACAACTTATAAGGAGGAAACACTAAACATATTAATTGTCCCATGCATAATTTTTCCTAGTATCCAGTTTTACAGTTTCTAATTTTAATTGGCCGTGGCATGGCTTACATTGGAAGAGAATTACAATATCTTCTTGTTATAAAGTTGATCTAGATGCAATACAAATAAAGTCTCTTCTTAAATTTGGTGTAATTATTCTGTGTTCCTAATTCGCTTTTTTAGTCTCATGGCATCCTTTACATTAGATACTATGCTTAATATTAAAAGCAGGGTGGAGTTTTCTGAATATATGGTGCATATCCATATACTCAATATTGGTATGCCATCTTTCCATATGACCACATTGGCTCAAGGCACCTCACAATATCCTGCTGAAAAAAAAATGCTGAACAATACACAAACAAATACAAGGGGGAAATAGACAATTAGGTAGGAAAAAACACCAATACTACTTGCCCTTCAGATAATCACTCCTTATATTAGCTGATAAATGCTACCACAAGATAATAACTTTGCAACTTCTGTGGACCTTGGACAGTATAGCTGCTCTTTGCATCTCCTAAGAGAGGGCATTGCCTAGTCCAATCTACACTGCTGCGGATAGCACAGCTCACAAGAAAGGTTCAACCAGGAAGAGACTCTGGGAGAATCTGAGGTGGCAAACATGCTCTAATACAAGAGTGGCCCATCAGTCAGCTAGCCCCAGACAGTGTAGTGCTTTAAGAATCAGATCCTGGACCTTAAATTGACCTTGGAAGAATACAGAAAGTCAATATTGCTGGTTCCAAATATGCTTCCAAATAGCCAAATTTTGTTTGAATTGTTGTAATCTAACTGCAAGATTGCAAAAGCATAGCTGTATGAACAGAGCTCAGGAAGGGTTGTGATTTATGTACTAAGAGCATCTGACAGAAATATCTTTTAAACCTGACTGAATTTACTTAATCTTCTAAGAAATGTGCAGGATCCAATAATACCCCTTAATCTAATTAAGCTCAGCTCAGCACTATCCACTGTGGTAGAACACTCTCTTCCAAAGGCTCTGCTTTACAAAACAGTGTCACTCCTATGTAAGCTAGACTTCAGACCTTCCTGTCTCAGAAAGTGGAAATGATCTACTCTTGTTCCTTGTATCGTCCCCACTAACCTGGAGGACAGCTGTTTTCTTTTACACCAGCTTCTGATAAAGTTTTAAAATACAGTGTTAATGTAGTTTTGGAAATATAAATGAGATCCATATTGCTTTTTCAAGAGAAAAATAACATTGTAGAGCTGGGGAAAGTACAGAGGAGGTCAACCAACATGATTTGGGAGTTGGACCACCCGAAGAGTATGGGACTTCTCAGTTTTAAAAGGAGGCAACTAATGGGGGACATGATAGAGGTTTATAAAATTATATATTACTAGGCATAAGACTCGTTGTGGAAATAAATACAACGAGCTCTAGAAAGAGGCTCTGGGAGAGTGCCCCGGCCTTGGGCACTCAGCATCAATTTGCTGTGGTGACCTCAGCAGTGTATAATGATACAGAATTCACCATTTTCTCCAGAGGAACTGATCTCTGCTACCTGAAGAGCAGTTGTAATTTTGAGTGCTCTCCACCCCTCACCTGAAAATTGGCAACAATGAATCCCCAGGAGGAAATGGCTGGTTTGGAGGGTGGAGTCCATGGCATTGTACTTGTCTGAGGTCCCACCTCTCCACAAACCCCACCTCTCCAGGCTCCACTTCTCAAATCTCCAAGAATTTCCCAACCTGAAGGTGGCAACCCTATTTCCAAGTCAACAATCAACCTACCTTTATCTGACCCTCTGACTTCAGCTTTCTATCTCCTCCCCCTCCCTCCTAGACAGCAGTTGTAATTCTGAGTATTTTCCAGCCCCTACCTGGAGATTGGCAACAGTAGTTCCCAAAGAAGGGAATGGCTGGTTTGGAGGGTGAAGTCTATGGCATTGTACCTGTCAGAGGTCCCACTCCTACTCAAATCTCACCGTCTCCAGGCTCCACTCCTCAAATCTCCAGGAATTTCCCAACCTGGAGTTGGCAACTCTATCTCCTTCCCAGCCACGCATCAGTCTGCCATTATCTGACCCTCTGACTTCAGCTTTCCATCTCCTCCCCCCTCCCTTCTGGACAACAGTTGTAATTCTGAGTGATCTCCAGGCCTCTCCTGAGATTGGCAACAGTGGTTCCCCAGGAGGTAATGCCTGGTTTAGAGGGTGAAGTCTATGGCATTGTACCTGTCTGAAGTCCCACCTCTCCTCAAGCCCCACCATCTCCAGGCTTCACCCCTCAACCTGGAGTTGGCAACCCTATCTCCTTCCCAGTCTGCCCCTCATTCTTCAGCTTTCCGTCTCCCCCACACACACCTGTAGCCTCTACCATGTTCTGAAGCCTTTTTTATATATATTTTCTTTATTAGTTTTCATTGTTAAAGAAGACAAAAACAAAGAACAAAACCAACAACCAAATAACGAAACAATACAACAACAGATAGCTCTAAATCGAGCAACTATAACTATGTGACTGTATGTAACTATAAAGTAATATAATAACAAAGATCTATATACAGTATAACAAATTTCCTTATGCAGATATCCTCAACTCATTTCGAATCCCAAACCTCTAACGCTTCTATAATTGTTGCCAATTTTACAAAATTTCCCCATACTCTTTTCTTCTATAATATAGGTCAGCCGTTCCATTTCTGCTAAATCTAAAACCTTGAAAATTATATCTTCCTTCGTAGGAATATTCTCATCCTTCCATTTTCTTGCGAAAACAATTCTTGCTGCAGTTAAAATTTGCATTAGGAAGTAAGTTTCACTATTTGAGAACATCTCCGGTATCATATTTAACAAAAAACATTCGGGCAACAAGGGTATTCTTTTGTCTAATATTTCATCTATCATTTCTTTCACTATTAACCAAAATCTTTTAGCCTCACCACATGTCCACCACAAGTGGAAAAAAGTACCCGTACAGTATTTACATTTCCAGCATTCCTTTCCTAGCTTATCATTAATTTTATTTAATATGGCTGGCGAAATGTACCATCTATAAACCATCTTTACAACATTTTCCCTTAGTGCACTTGATCTTACAAATTTTATATTCTTGATCCACACTTTGTCCCATTCTTCAGGCTTAATATTTCTCCCTATATCTTTTTCCCATGCAGACATTGCTGGTTTCATATGGTCATCTTTCGTTCTCCAATTTAACAAAAATTCGTATGCTTTTTAAATAAATTTTTCTTTCTTATCTAACCAAATCTTATCTAATTCCGTTTGATTCGAGTAAATACCCATTTGCTTATCTTTTAACCATATTGACCTCAGTTGTATTCTTTCCCACCATGTAAGATCAGTACCTTGTTCTTTCAGGACTCCCTCTGGGGGAAGATCAACCCTTTCATCTATGAGATCTTCATATCTCCATCTGGTATATTTTATATATAATGTAGGGAGCACAAACGCCTCAATAGGGGATACCCATCTGGGCGTTTTTTCGTAATAGGCTTTTATTTCGCCCCATACTTTAAACAACACTTTTCTGACAGTGTGTTGCTTGAATATTGTTAAAACTGACGATTTACTATACCATAGATAGAAGTGCCATCCCATCGGGATGTCGTGTCCTTCTAAATTTAGGATCCTTCTGTCATCTTGATTTATCCAGTCCTTAACCCATAACATCGCGGATGCTTCGTAATAAATGCGCCAATCCGGAAGCGCTAAGCCCCCTTTTTGTTTTTTCCCCTGTAAATATTTTAATTTGATCCTTGGTCTCTTTCGTTGCCAGATGAATTCTTTCACTATTTTTTCTAGGTCTTTAAAGAAATCTTGGTTACTTAAAATCAGTATATTTTGAAATAAAAACAGCACCCGTGGTAGAACATTCATTTTTACCGTTGCGACCCTTCCAAGTAATGAAATGTGCATATCCCTCCACCTTTCTAAATCTTTTTTGATATCTAGCAACACTTTTTTGTAGTTATCTTTAAACAGAGAACAGCACCTTTTCGTTAAGTAAATACCTAAGTATTTCACCTTCTTTTGTATTTCAAATCCCAATATTTCTTGCAGCCTTTTTTCTGTTCTATCCGGACAGTTTTTAACTAATATCTTTGTTTTCTTTTTGTTAACTTTTAATCCCGCTACTTCCCCATATTCCTTCAAGACCTGAATAAGCTGTTCTATCGAGATTTCAGGATCTTCTAAAATAAATATCATATCGTCGGCGTATG
>NW_015173763.1:100790-106263 GCF_001447785.1 Gekko japonicus
TTTGTAAGACAACCAGCGAGTTGGCTTGTTCGCGAACTCAAAATGGTACTGTCTTGTCCATTTCATCTTTTTAGCAATTTCCTGTGTTAAGATGGAGTTCAATTTATGTTGCAGTAATTTAATATTATTTTTACTTGTTTGAATATTTTCGCTTCGTTTTTGCATTTTATTTTCTTCTTTCTGTATCTTCTCTTTGATCTGATCGATTTCTTTATTTTCTTGTTTTTTGATCCATGCATTTTGCCTTATCATCCAGCCTCTAACATAGGCCTTAAAAGTATCCCAGACCGTAGCCATTGCCATCTCTGGTTGTGTATTTTCCTCAAAAAACAGTTTGAATTCTTTCTTGGAATCTATTATAAATTTTTTATTTCTAAGCAGCATGGTGTTCAAGGTCCATCTTCTTCTTAGTGGCCTATCTGCCAAAATACACATAATTGGGTTATGATCTGCGAAGGTTGCAGGCAAAATTTCTACTTCCTTAATATCATTAATTATTTCCGTAGACACCCATACCATGTCTAGTCTGGACCACGATTGGTGTCTATAGGAGAAGAAGGTATAGTTTCTACTATTTATATTCTTTATTCTCCAAGCTTCCACTATCTTCAATTCTTCTGCTGTTTTAAGGAAAGATTTGGGTAATTCATTTCCGTGTTTCCGTGTTTTAGCATTTGATTTCCTATCTATGGCGTTATCGAAAACCGCATTGTAGTCTCCCACAATACAGATTTCATCCCAAGAATAGTTTGCTACTGTTTTTCCTAGCTGTTTGTAAAAAGATTCTATATTCTGGTTAGGGGCATAGATGTTCACTATCAGAAGTACTTTATTCTGTCTTGAAATTTGTGTTAATACCATTCTTCCGTCTTCTGATTCAAATACCATCTCTGATTGTAGATGTTCTCGCACATAAGTAGCTACTCCATTCTTTTTCTTTTCTTTATTTGCCGCCATAAATAGTTTACCTAGGTCCCGGTCACACGGGCAGGAAACCGCGGGGGGGAAGTGTGGCAGTTTGCCCCGGGGCAAACTAAGGTGCGGTTACCTGATCAGATCTCCCGTGGAGGTACTGTGGAGGTTCCGTTGGAAAGGAGAGGTGCCGATCGCAGGACAATCCCACGCGCAAAAACGAAGTGCGCGGTGCGGCAAACTGGAAGGTTTTATTTTTGTTTACACCATGACTGCACATGGGCGTTATCGAAAACCGCATTGTAGTCTCCCACAATACAGATTTCATCCCAAGAATAGTTTGCTACTGTTTTTCCTAGCTGTTTGTAAAAAGATTCTATATTCTGGTTAGGGGCATAGATGTGCACTATCAGAAGTACTTTATTCTGTCTTGAAATTTGTGTTAATACCATTCTTCCGTCTTCTGATTCAAATACCATCTCTGGTTGTAGATGTTCTCGCACATAAGTAGCTACTCCATTCTTTTTCTTTTCTTTATTTGCCGCCATAAATAGTTTACCTAATCTATTATTTTCCAGGAAACGTCTATCTTCTATTTTCAGATGTGTTTCTTGAAGACAAATGATATCAGCCTTTTGTTTTTTTAACTGATGAAAAATTCTGGATCTTTTTTG
The DNA here is from genome assembly GCF_001447785.1 of Gekko japonicus. Lineage (NCBI taxonomy): Eukaryota > Metazoa > Chordata > Lepidosauria > Squamata > Gekkonidae > Gekko > Gekko japonicus. The sequence goes on from NW_015173763.1 coordinate 102,377, forward strand.
TGACGAATTTAAGCCATTCACATTAATAGATATTAGTTTTATACCTTGTTTACTCATTGATATTTTCTTCTGTCCGTTCCTTCTTATCTCTGGGGTTTTGCCTTGTAACCATTAGGAATGGGAATTTGGGTCTCTCTTTTCTCTTTTTCAGTTTTGCTTTCGGTCTCTCATCTAACTTACTTGCTGCAAGCTCTTGTTTCTGGGTCTCCTCTTCTGATTCAGATGTATTTTCCTCTTCCTCTTCTTCCTCTTGGAATCCTAGATCTTTACCATTTTTCTCCAAAAATTCCTCCAGCTTGAATAATGAGTTTATTTTATACCTTTTCCCTTTGTAGATGAAGAAGAGCCCTTCCGGTATCAGCCATCTAAACTGTATATTCTGATGTTTCAAAAGCTCTACTAATGTTTGATATTCAAACCTTTTCTCTCTGACCTTCCATGGGATTTCTCTTAGAATTCTAATCTGAGTCTCGCCAACTTTGAGGGTCTTTTCAGTTGCAGTTTTCAGGATTTTATCTTTTAAATCTCTTCTATAAAATTTTATTTGTACTTCTCTAGGTACTTTATTGCGCCTAGCATAGGCGGAATTTACTCTGTATGTAGCTTCTATATCTTTATCAACTTCTGAGGAGGTTTCCAACTCTAGAAATTCTGTCAATGCCTAGCTCAACTCTTGCCTCAAATCTTCTCCCTTCTTCTCTGGAAAATTCTGTATTCACAATATATAAGAGGCCTTTTCCATTTCTAACCTAATCACAGCTTCTTCCAGATCTTGTTGTTTATCTTTAACTAATTGTAATTTATCTTCTGTGTGATCTGTCCTTGTTTCTAATTTCTCTGTCCTTTTTACAAGCGCGGCTATCTCTTGTTTATTTTCTATCAATTGTTTTTTAATCTCTTCTGTTTGTGTGGTTAGTTGATTTGAAATATCATCTAATTTTGAAAGCTCTTCCAGTTTCTTTTGAATTGGCTCAATTGCTTTTGTCATCGCCGCTTCTACTGCCATATTTACAGACTCCTGAATTAGAATCTGAAAGTCTTTAGGATTCCACATCGGGGGATTTGAGCCAGGTATTGATACAGACCCCCGCCTTGCAGTTGCCCCTTTTTCTTGTTTTTCCATTCTATATACCTTTCTATCTTTTCCTAGCACTCTTCCACACTCTTAGACTCTTATCCTGACAAAATTCTAACCAACATTCAATAACAATCAATATATTTCTCAGAGTTGGCTCTTTTTCATTGAGATTCTTTAATAAATTTTAATAAATTTTAATAAGTTTTTGTGTGCCTAGCACACGTCTTTACGGCAACTAAGATTACCTTTTCTCCCTTTTAATAGTTTTAATTTTTCCTTCTTTTTATTAATTATTCTATTTTATATTATTCAATTCAAATACTCCAATGATCATCTTTTTCCCAGTTCTGTAAATGTACCCAAGCCTTTTTAACAACGGGCTCACCGAGCTATATCACCCTATATTCCTTTTTCCTTATTCCTCCTTGTTTATTCTTATAACCTACTAAATCAATATTTATTTTTCCTCTTATATACAAGTGTAGTTATAATTTATAACCCTTTCCAAAGCATCAATCAATTTTAAGTAATTTTAAGTAGTCAATTCATCAGACAACTCAGGAACTCAGCATAGTCCTTGATTCATTAAACCTTACTAAATCAACTGAATCAATATTTATTTTCCCTCTTATATACAAGTGTAGTTATAATTTATAACCCTTTCCAAGACATCAATCAATTTTAAGCAGTTGATCACTTCATCAACATGTCAATTCATCAGACAATTCAGCAACTCAACATAGTCCTTGATCAGTGAATAGTTCGCTTCTCTCCACCTCTTCTTCCACTGTTCAAACTCACTGTTAAGGCCAAAAAGACCGTGTTCTGAAGCCTTGACTGCTACATCACATTGGCTGTTATAGGGAGGCCATTTCAGCAGGGTATAAGGACACAAAGTCCACAATTTTCTTCAGGGGAACTTATCTCTGCCATCTGGAAAGCAGTTGTAATTCTGAATGATCTCCAGCCCTCACCTGGAGTTTGGCAACAATGGTTCCCCAGGAGGAAAAGTACAGTTTTTCTCTGCAATGGGGACCAAAGCAGCTTACATCATTCTCCTCTCCCCCTTTTGACTTGCACAACAACCCTGTTTTGCTGACAGAACCAAGCTTGGTTGCCTAGCAATTTTCACAATTTATTCTGACAGGAAAGTGGCCAAGCTGGCAGTGGGTGGGGGAGGGGGTTATGCTGAAAGTCTGTCACTAGTGCAAAATCACAGCTTCCACAGCAAGAAGCTGGGTCTGGAAGACCCTATTCTGAAGAACTAACTGCTATGCCTAGGGTAGCCAACCTCCAGGTGGAGCCTGAAAATTGCTGGGTATCACAACTGAACTCCAGACAACAGATCTCTTCCCCTCTGAAAAGAATAACTGCTTTGGAGGGTGGGCTCTATGGCATTCTGTTCAGCTGAGGCCTCTGCCTTCCCCAAACTGTGGCTTCCTTAGACTGGCTTACTTAGACACATAATATCCAGAAATTTCCCAACCTGGAGCTGGCAGCCCTCGTCAGGACTGGCCCTAATGAGTTCCTCACAAAGGCCTGGAAAGGGTTTCCTTCCTTTTTCTTTTTACTGACAGAGCCAAGCTTGGTTGCCTACCAACAGCCACTGAGCAAAATGTTAATCCCACAGAGGAGACAAGCATGAGAAGTGTCTTTGTCAGGAGAGACAGCCACTTGCCAGTTATTCTAACAGGGAACAGTGGCTAAAGTGGGAGTGGGTGGGGAAGAGGAGCAGACCAGCACCCAGCCAATGACACAAGTACTCTTGAGTGGCGGCTGATGGGCCAATGGCAGATGGGTGCATTGCACAACATCAGATAGAGCTGGGACACATACTTGGAATTTAAATTATTACTTTTGGGCCTCACTGACAATATAATAGATACTAAGAGTAGTTTTGAATCGATCAGGCAATTAAAACCAATACGCAGATGACACCCAGCTCTATCTGATGTTAGGTGGCCGGTCAAGCTCCGACCTAGAAGATCTGAACTGGGCATTAGGGGCCGTGGCTAGGTGGCTCAGGCTGTGCTGGCTGAAACTAAACCCAGCAAAGACGGAGGTCCTGTACCTGAGTCGGTGCAGTTCGGGGTTGGGGATCCCTCTCCTGACCTTTGATGGGGCACCGTTGGTGCCAGCGTCAGAGGTTAGGAGTTTGGGAGTGTTGCTGGATCCCTTCCTAACAATGGTGGCCCAGGTGGCAGCCACTGCGTACCTGAGTCGGTGCAGTTCGGGGTTGGGGATCCCTCTCCTGACCTTTGATGGGGCACCGTTGGTGCCAGCGTCAGAGGTTAGGAGTTTGGGAGTGTTGCTGGATCCCTTCCTAACAATGGTGGCCCAGGTGGCAGCCACTGCCAGATCTGCATTTTACAATCTTAGGCATGTTCAGCAGTTGGTTCCCTTCCTCGACCGCGGTGACCTGGCTACAGTGATCCATGTGACAGTCACCTCAAGATGGACTACTGTAACACTTTCTACATGGGGCTGCCTTTGTCGCAGATCCAGAAGCTGCAGCTAGTGCAGAACGTGGCGGCCAGGCAGGGCCGGATTTAGACTTGCTGAGGCCCTAAGCTATACAAAACCCCGAGGCCCCCTACTGTTTTAAATTACATCAGCTGGTCTTAGAAAAATTTAAAATATATACGCCTTTTTAATATATTGAAATCATTTTTTATATTGTGTTTTTATTTGAGGCCCCAGCAGATTGCGAGGCCCTAAGCTGTAGCTTATTTAGCTTATGCATAAATCCGGCACTGCGGCCAGGCTGCTGATGGGTCTCCCCAAGTGGGAGCACATCCAGCCTGGGCTG
>NW_015173763.1:107075-188839 GCF_001447785.1 Gekko japonicus
GATGTCCTCACCTACCGAAGAGCTGATGCCCTCTCAGCTTGAGGAAACCTTGAAGAAACTCAAACAGTTGGAATGGGCCAGTACCGTGGCGAGGGCAAGACTCACCTGCTCTCCTTTGGCTTTGGGGTTGTCCCCTCCAGAGAGATTTCCTGACTTTTACTCAACGTTATCAATTCCATCTCACTGCCGTGCCTTTATGCTGGTCCACTTAAATGTATTTCCAACAATGGAAACACTGGGAAGATTTGGAGGCCTTCCTTACTCAGATCGCCTTTGTCTGTGCAGTTCTGGTGAAATCGAAACCTTAGATCATCTGATGTTTCGCTGTCCCCACTGGACTCAAGTTAGAGGCACTTATATCTTTCCTATTCTTATGAAGATGAATCTTCCCGCGCAACCTTGGGTGCTTTCAGTACTGTTATCTGACTCTAATGCCATCAAGAAACATTGAAAATTTCAGCATTTCTGAAAACTTCGACTTTTAATCTTCGGATGATTTTAGTCAGTTGGCTCCGCCCCATGTGTAGTTAGGTAATTTATAATCTCTGGGCTCAGACTGGGTTTTATGTGACTGTGATTATGTACTTTGACACATGTTATGTCTATTTTATGTACCTATTTTATTCCCCTTTTGTATCCTCTTGGTCAAGACTTTGGTCATATAGACCTGTAATAAATTGAATTGAATATTGAGACAGTTTCAAGACATGTCAGGCAAACCACTTCATCCTTGTTCAAAACAAAGAAGTACTCAGTAGTTTGGTGTGAAAGCCAGTTTGGTGTAATGGTTAAGTGTACAGACTCTAATCTGGGAGAACCAGGTTTGATTCCCCACTCCTCCACTTACAGCTGAGCTGCTGGATGACCTTGGGCAAGCCATAGTTCTGTCAGAGCTGTCCTTGAAAAGGCAGTTTCTGTCAGAGCTCTCTCAGACCACCTTCCTCACTGTTGTGGGGAGGGGAAGGGAAAGGAGCTTGTAAGCCACTCTGTGACTCCTTTGGGTAGTGAAGGGTGGGGTATAAATCCAATCTCCTCCTCCTCCTCCTCTTCTTCTTCCACCTGGAGCACAGGTTATGCCATTAAGTTGGCTTCAAATTATATGCAGGGTGCACATACACATCACTGCCTGCCACCAAAGCCTCAATCATGAGAAGCAAAATGGCAGCCGGTAGGAGGGGAACTTGGCTGGAGGAAGATGTAGGAAGGTGAATCCCATAAGCTTCACTGCTAAGAGAGTACTCCTTCCCCCTCTACCTAAGGGGCCACTCACCAGTTACTGCAATCCCAAAAACATAAGAAGACTCCTAGCCAGAGTGTGTGGGGGAGGAGAGACAGAAGCAAGCAAGGCAAGAAATCAGAGCAACCAGCTCTTGTTGAGGAAGGATGAATGCTTTTGCCTGCAGAAGCAACCTCACCAATAACTTTGGGAGCCACTTTGGGGGAGCCTTCATGGGTCAATCTTCTAGAAATGTTCAGTATGCAAAACACTTTGTATCCTTTTTTTTTGGCAAAAATACCCACCCTTTTACTGTCCTTTCCCCAGCATTTCTGCAAAAGATTCCTGTACCCATTCACACAACTACTTTTTCTTCCTGACACACATATGTAGCCTTGAACATGGTAATGTATGGAGAGGGGAAGTGAAAATCTTAGTGATATGGGTACCTGAACTTTGCTATCTACTGAAAAATGATCCTCTGCTCATCCATCCAGTTTTGCATATTTTGGTGGATGGAAGGGGGCAACTCTTACACATATCTCTCATTTCAAATTTTGGTTCTCTGGATTAGCCACAATGCAGGGACACAATTTGGGTCAAAAGTAGCTTGAACTGAATGTTAACTTAAAGTAACACAACTGAAAACAAGGACTACTGGCAAAAATAAGTGTGTGTATTTGTGTGTGTGTTAGCCACTAGATAATTGACTATACTGTTGCCATTCAAATAATTTAGTCTATTTTATGATGGGCTTCTCCGATTCCTACAAGGTTTACTGCCTTTTGAATGATTCCTCCTCTAATATAACTGATAAGGAGGCAAAGTTCTTACAACTCATCATAAAATTGTGCCAGGAGAAACTTCAGAAATAATTGAGAATATTATCTAATTGTACTGTAATATATTCTTATTTTTATTCCTTTTGTATCTTGTTCATCTTAATTTTTTATATGCCAATAAAGGCTGTTTGGATTGGATTGGATTAGTCTTGCTATTCTGTACCTGTATATTTTTTGCTTCTCTTTAATTTTTTGGTTTTGGTTAGGTCAATAAAGTTATTTTTTCTCATTACGTACCTGCTTCCTCTTGCTGTTTACTACCTTGAGCAACATAATAAGTGAACCAGGGAACAGTATATGTCCTAGACTCAAAATATCCCCTGGAATCTGGGTTTAGTTTAGAGGATGCTCTTCACATCCTCTTCAGAGGTGGATAAATTTGGGTAACACTCTGTTTAACATTCATCTTGACACCACCTTCAGACATAGTACAAGAGACGGGAGGTTAATTCTGAGGAAAGAATTGAATAAAATTGCTCTAATATATTTGTACATATGGAAATGAAAATTGGTTTTTTTAATCACAGGTGGTCAATCAATTCACATTATTCATATTTTTATAATTACAATTATTCAATAAAAATATAGGCAAGCCAGTCTATATTAAAACCTCTCTATGTAAAAATAAAATTTCAAAAGTATGAGCATCTTTCACTTTTTCTAGGAAAAAGTGTACATTACAAATAAATAAATGAAAATTCTTCCAAGTTCTTTTTTTAAAGTTTGAGATAGTTTGCTGAATCTTAAAACTGTTTACAACTGCTTATGTCTGTCATTTGTAACATTTTTCAGTTGTATGTAATAATATTTGAATTTGCATCAGCAATGTTTGTGGATGGTGAATTATTTAGAGGATTGAATCATATGGCTGGTTCCAGCCAGCTTTTCCACTCAGTCTCAGACAAATTCTCATTGATACTACAGCCCAAGTTCAACATTTTTTCCTCCATGCCAGTCCAATGCTCCCTGGAATAGGCTTTTGGGATGATCAAATGGGAACCATCCATTGGGGTGTGAACCCCAAAGATGTCATTGGGAATACCACCAGATCTCTATATCACTCTAGCTCATGTCTAGCTTGTCTAGTTCCCAACAAGTTTAATTGTCTTCACCTCATGCTCCTCTTCTCCTCCATGTCTCAGTTTTCAGTCAATGAAGTATCTAAGGCACTGGGAAAGGAAGATGGGGAGAGAATAAAAAAGGAAAGAAACAGGGAGACTTGTTTCTCTGATTATGAAAGCTTTCACTCTCTAAAGTTTATACCCCCAAAATCTTGTTGGTCTCTATGGTGCTATTGCACTCAAATCTAGATGTTGTACTGCCAATAAAGATGGCTACCTTATGAGGGGGAAAAAACCACAACTTGTTTCTTTATTGAATCCCACATTTCTATTGCACCTTAGTCTAATTTGTTCAGGGCAGCACACATGGATCTTTCTAATGTTCTCCTAGTTGTGAAAGAGTGCATTATGGCTTGGTGAAGTTAGTACTTCAAAGTGAAAACTTCATTGGCATATCAAACCAGAGGCAATATAAGAAAATAACATTTTTAAGGCAAAAAAGAAATCACATGTTCTTAAAGGATTCCATTGAGAGTTTAGAAGCTGGGTCCCCTGTAATTACTAAAAGACTGTATTTCATTCTATTGCGTCCTAATTCCCGGTAGAGAGCTCACCAGCAAGTAAAGTCAGTGACACATGGCATATTCTGCTATTCATCTCAGAAATAGGCACAGGCAGAAGTCTATTGGAGTGATTTATGCCACTTTATATTAGAACTCTTGACTTCAAACCCGTCGGTGCTGGGCTGATCTCTGGTCAGGACACTGTAATCATGGAAACCGATGATTATCTTATTGTAACATAGGTGGCACACAGGCTAACACTACAGCACCACTAAAGCTGTGTTACTGCTACAGATGCAAACTGGGGAATCAGTTATCAGACAAGAAGTCTGCACTTAGGATGTTGGTACTGGTGATGGTGGTGTTACTGATTTTGACTCATGTTGTGGGCAAGGTTCGTGTTCTTCAGTGTGCTGGTGTGGATAGCTACCCTATTCTTCATAAATATCTTCATCCAGGAGATTTGATCATCAGTGCCATTGTATCTCAGACCTTCTTTATCACGAGTCCAAAAGACTTCAAGTGCCAACCTCCTGGCATACTATCTGAATTATTCGTGTAAGGAATTTACGAATTGGGTGTGGGGGGTGTTATAACATATGCCCAGATTATATTTTCTAACTGTATGATCATATAAGCATTTATCACATGTTGTAGTTTCCATTCCTAGGGATGGTGACAGATCACAAATCTGCATCACCATTCCATACAGTGGAGAGGGAGGTCAAAGGCAACCCCAGGCTTTACTCTAATGGATGAGGTTGCTTGTGATCATAGGCAAATTGAGGATTTGGAGGTGTGATATTTTGATGCCCAAGTATAAAGTGATCATGGTGCTATTACCAGAATGAGGTTATCATGGTGTTATTACCAGAGGCCTCCTTAGTCCCACATTTTAGACAGGTGGTACATGGTCCAGAAGATTTTTTAGTTTTGGAGAAGTTTGAATCTAGACCGTATATACATTCAGATGTGCCTGGAATATTATTACAAAAGGAGGCACAGTGGATTTTCAAACTCAAAGCATATGCACCTTAACCACTCTTTGGAATTATCTTGCTTTCTGTAACTTTCATGTCTCTTATTTTAACATATCTGTGGCTTTAATTCATTATGATTAGAGACAGCTGGAAGCAACAATTGATTATTGGTCTCATAGCATAAGACTGGGTTGGGTTAGAGAGGCTTACTGACATTGAATGTTTGGAACTGTTTGCTAGTTAGTTATTGTAAAGGTGCCTTCTATGAGAAAGTTATATTTAGACTTCTTGTCAAGTGGAATATTGCTGCATGTCATTAATTATTATTAGTAATAATAATTATGTATATGTTGTGAGATGAGTTCTTGATTTTGTGTAGTTTTGACAGTCGTTATTGAAGCAGTTGTTCGGGGCAGACACCTTGTTTTGAACGCTGTTTAGAAATCATATCGGGAGCAACATTGTCTTCGTGACTTGTTAAACAAAAGTGTCTCTGTGACATATATTTGGACTGTATTTGTAGACTTAAGAAAGATGTCAAGCAATCTGATGACAGAATGTTGTACCGTTTACTGGCTTTACAAAACATAGTGGTTATTGAAGCGGTGGCTAAGTTCTGTAACTGCCTTATAATGAGGAAGCTGTGTGTTAAATCAATGAAATGAAGGGTGACCGTTTATGATTCTGATCTATGCCAATAAAGGTTTTTAATTGAATAGAATTGTATTTGTAGACAGGAATAACATCATCTTTGTGATTTTTATATTTTGACTGTGATACAAAAGTGTTTTTGTAACATAAATTTGGACTGTATTTGTAAATTGTTTCTGCTGACACACCTTGTATATTTGGACTATATGTCATTTTGTAATTAGTTTTCATGAATAACAGAATATACAGAAAACTTGTTTAACTTTATTGTGGAGTGTAATAGTGCCTCGCATCACAGGAACATTCTTTCTGGTACTGTCACATTACCCTATGATTTCCTTCATTCTTTTTTCTTATCATGGTCCTGTTTCATCTAGAAACCAGATGAGATCAATAAAAATGTATTTATTTACTCCATGTAATTATTAACAAATGAAAATAAGAACCAGTTGTACTCACACATGGTTGTCCAGTGTCATCATTTGGGGGGGGGGGATGCCAGAAGAAAAGAAGATTAATTTTACCTGAATACATTCAGTAGTTCTAGGTCTATGAGTAAATGTCTGTCTGTCTATTCACATTCAAATGTGATACTGAGGTTGGGAAGCAGGATGTAATTGAAAGAGATAAAGCCCATTATTTCTGGGCTCTGGACCATAACAATGATGCCATTCATTCTTACCACATAGATCAATCATATCCCAGTATTACACACAGAGAAGAGCCTTGAATAATAATAACCACACAAAATAGTGTGTAGAGATTTACAAAGTGATAGCAGTAAAACAAGCCATATAGTTAGTGCTGTTAATTTTGCAAACTAAATAATATATGTGTGATGCAAAATATAAATCTTAATTGTAGGTTGATGCCTCAAAACTACCAGCACATCCTGGCTCTGGTCTTTGCTATCAAGGAGATCAATGAAAATCCAAGGATTTTGCCAAATACCAGTCTAGGATTCCATATCTATGACAGCTATCTGAATCCAAGATTGACCTATCGTGCAGCTCTGCAACTTATTTCTCCAAGGAACAGATTTGTCCCCAACTACAGGTGTGATATCCAGGACAATGTACAAGCAGTTATTGAGGACATTCATTCAGATAATTCACAACTTATCCATGATCTTTTGAACATCTACAAGATTCCACAGGTAGGCTATCTGTGTGGGATAGTTAATTTTGCCAAATATTTACTTGCAGCATTCCAATCCAGATACTAGTTTCTTCTTACATTATCATGATCTTACTTAATCTTCTTTATGTGAAAAGACAAAATGGCATAAGCATTTCTTTAAAGATTCTTTCCTGGCTATATACTTCGCCATGATAGTATTCAGTTTGTAAAAAAAACACCTTAAGTTCATTATCCCATATCATTTGCGTACTGTATGCTGTTCATACTCCCTCATACTCCCTCATACTCCTATGAAACCTTTTTGGATGGTTCACTGCTAGTTCAGTAGCTTCTCAGATTTAAATCATGCAACTTTGCTAAACAATGAATAGTAGAAACAGGGACATAGAGCTGGAAGGGACCTCAGGGGTCATCATCTCCAACCCCTGATTCCACTGTGCATTAATGTCACCCTTTTCTGGGGATAAGTACCATTTGAGAAAGAAAGAAAGAAAACAGTATTTTCTTTGTACGCTACTACAGATGTTACAGAAGAAGCATCACATCCAAGCATGAGCTCCCATATCAATAAACCAAGCCATGAAGTAGAATTATATTGCAGAATACTTTGAACTCTTCTTGCCTTCATTCAAACCCCAGAGGAGGGGAAGTAGGAGCTACATAATGCTAGCAATGTCATAGTCATAGTTTATTATAACAGTCATAGACCAGCAATGTATATGTGTCCACATGCCTCATTGGCATGCTTTTCCTAGCTTGTTCTGGTTGATAAAACAACTAAGCAGCAAGAAGCTGCTAATGGTTCTGGGAGCCAGTGGGACTCCTTTGCCCTGCCCCCCTCCCTATTGCTACTGGGAACATCTTTGATGCTACTCAACTACACAATCAGGCATGCTTTCAACTAGGCAGCTCACTGGGTAGGGGGACCGGCACCACCTCACATACAGCCCTCCCCAAGTGGGAATGTGGTCCCGAGTTCAAGGGTAGTATATGGAAATAGCAGTGAGTTAGGCTGGTTCTGTTGATGTTGAGAGAAATGATTGTCATTTGTTGGTATTTTTGTTGTAAAAAACTTGAAAATAAATGTGTTTAAAAAAAAGAAAAAAGAAATGATTGTCATTTACAGGCTTAAAGAAAAGCTACCTCCACTTTTGACGGCAATGAGAAAAATAAATTAGATTTACAAATAAGTATATTAAGGTAACATGAACGGGTTCTTACAGTATTGTGTATTAATCTCAGGTCATGATTTAGCAAGCTCAGCAGATGACTAGATCCTTTCCCCCTCTTATTAGAATATGTTCTTACGTACGTCTTATGGTCCTTATGAGAAATCATGAAATTATCATCACAGACCCACATGCAATTTATTCATTTTGAAAATCTAGCTCTTGTATGGTCCTGCTCCAATGATGATGGATAACACCCAAGTACCATTGCTCTACAGTATGATCCCAAATGAAATACATCAATACATGGGAATTCTCCGATTACTCCTCCATTTCAACTGGACATGGATTGGATTCTTTGCGATGACTGGTGTGAATTTAGAATGGTTCACACAGATGATGTTTCCAGTCTTCTCCCAGCATGGCATTTGCTTTGCCTTCATGTATTCACAATCCAATATAGGAGGCTATGATTATAAGACAGACTATATGAAAAGATTTTCAGAATTGTATGAAAAAATGATGGCGAGCACTGCAAATGTAATTCTCTTCAAAGGACAAGCTCGTTGTATGATGGCCTTCAGACTCACACAAAGTAGATACAAGATGCCAAAATCAAAAGGTAAAGTCTGGATTGTGGCAGCCCAGATGGAATTAAAAACCTATGACAAGGAAAGAGACCGGAATGTGCAAATGTTCCATGGCATGATCTCAGTTGCAATTCAGTCCAATGAACTTCAGGGATTCCAACAGTTTTTTAAGAGCAGAAAGCCATCCAATGCGGAAGGAGATAGTTTTCTCAGGGAGTTCTGGGCATACACATTTCGTTGTGCATTCCCAAATTCTGTTCTGGGCAATGTGAATCAGGTTAACTGCACTGAAAATGAGACACTAGAGGACCTTCCTGCATATGAAATGAGCATGACTGGCCATAGCTACAGCATCTACAATGCGATCTATGCTGTTGCTTTTGCTTTGCAAGCAATGCAGTCTTCCAAAGCTACAACAAAGATGCAAGGAGAGAAAAAGAATCTTAAAAAACATCAACCCTGGCAGGTAGTCCATCCCCTTTGTAATCTGGAGAGCCTTATGTTGTCACCGGGTGAAAGTAATCAAAACACATGTTTACCTTCATCACTGCCTGAAGGAACTTTATTATATGCATAATGCTGGAGATGTGGTTGTTTCCCCACTAGCATTTCATCCCTGTAACCTTGGGAATGATGTAGGAATCTCTTATGAAAGAGTTAAAACTCTGTGCCGATTGGAGCCAACACTTCAAATTAGAGGGAAATCTGTTTAAGCATTGCTATAAAGGATGGATACCTGTGGCTGTTTTGGCACAGTACAAAACACATGGCGGCAGAGAACAAGATCACTTAGTGCTACTGCAGTACGCATCAGATTAGGGATGGGCTCGGCCAGTCCACAAACCTAATTTCATTATGAACTGGGGTCTGGTTCATGGTTCATTTGCTTGGTCTGTGCAGCACCCATGGACCATAATTTTTTTTTTTACAGTCCCTTTGGTTCATTGAGGTGGTCTGTTGGGGCTTTGCAAGGGAGCTCAGGAGGCATTTAAATGCCCCCTGAGCCCACTTCTGGATAGTGCTGCCACTGCCTTCTGAGCCCACTTCCAGGTTGCACCCATCATGGACCTCACAAAGTATGAAGTTGTTCATAAACCGGGAAGGTCTGTGGAAGTTTGTGGTTCATAAAATTCTTGAACCATGGACTTCCACGTACCTCCATTTTTCTGGTCTGTGCCCATCACTACACCTGATCAGGATCGGACTCTTACAGTAGTAATTTTTGAACATTGAAGTCTCCCACTAAAATAGAATTGCCTAACATGGGCCATACTTTTATCCACCAAAAATGTGTTTTCATAACAGAAGCTTCATTTTTGTGAAACAACAATCCAAAGGAAATAAGAAAATCTCAAGTAACTATTCCAGAAAGTTTATTAATTAAATTGTCTAAGATACTTCATCACATGTATTGGAGGCAACTTTTTTTAAAAAAGGTAACTTTTTCCTAATCTTCCTTTCTCAATGAGACTTTAGACAGATTGTACAGTGTACGTCAACGCAATCAGAAACACAAGAAATCTAATATGCAGTGTGATAGAGCTGTTGGGTATAGAAATCTGGAACACATCATGAAGTACTAGTGATGATATTTATTTTATTTATTTATTTTATTCAATTTATACCCTGCCCTCCCCGCAATGATTCATTACACGTACAGAAAATAGTATGTCTTAAGTATTAAATGATACACTGAGAGCAGTAACGCATGTAGCAAACGGATAATACATACTGTATGAAGTTTACATTCACCACAGCAGCACAACCGAAGGGCAGGAGCTGGGACAGGTCCCAGTCCTCCTGCCCTGCTCACAGAGGAAAAGTGGCAGTGGCAAACCTGGCCTCAGTAGGGTGAGCAGGGGGCAGAGGTGCTGGCATAGACATCATTCCTCTTTGGGGGAATTCAACATCCTTCCATGTTTGGTCTTTTTGTTTTTCTGCAAACCTTGGAGGTCTCCCAGGTTTAAAGAATTTATTAAAAAAAACAAAAAACTTTTCCCTAAAACTACATGGCCCTGATTCATGGATGTAACTATTCACAGTTGGACCACATTGAACATTACATATATTGATAACCTCAAGGAGGCCAATCTTAACTCCTTTTCCTGCTTTTTTCATTATTAACGGTCAGCTACCATCTAAATTCCATTATTCATTTATTTATTTTTGTGGGAAATAATTATACCAGCTTCCTATGCTAGTCTCAAATCGTATTCCAATCATACTCTAATGAAAACTAGATGCAATAAAATCTCATTACAAATAGGATATGAGAGAAACAGAGAAATGGTGCAGTACTAACTGGTGCTCACATACAGCCACTAGAGCTTGCTGAAAGAGTGCTACCATGGATGCCTTTGGAGGCATCATGATCAATGGAGCTGTCTGCATAATGTATGACGTGCAAGATGGGTGCTAGGAAGTTTTGGTAGGTGGGACTGCCATCCAGAATATCCACTTTTTCCATTAAGGCTTTGCCCTGTGCTTAGAATCCTACCTGTATTGAAACTTTCATCAGATTGGAGGGAGGTGTCCAGTTGGGTGCCTCAGGGCTCAGTTTTGGGCCTGGTACTTTTCAATATTTTTATCAGTGATCTGGATGAAGGGGTAGAAGGGCTAATTAAATTTGCTGATGATACCAAATTGGGAGGAGTAGCAAACACCCAAGAAGATAGAGTTAAAATTCAACAAGACCTGAATACTCTGGAGAAGTGGGCAGTTGCGAACAGGATGGAATTCAACAAAGATAAATGCACAGTATTACATCTGGGCCACAAAAATGTCAAGCACAAATACTGGATGGGGGATACGTTTCTGGGGAGTAGTGTATGCAACAGAGATCTTGGGGTAAGAGTGGACTGTAAACTAAATATGAGCAGTCAGTGTGATGCGGTAGCAAAAAAGGCAAATTCAGTCTTGGGATGTATTAAAAGGGCCATAGCATCAAAATCTTAGGAAGTCATAGCCCCTCTGTATACTGCCTTGGTCAGGCTGCACCTTGAGTGCAGTTCTGGAGGTCTCACTTCAAAAAGGATGTGGGCAAAATCGAGAGGGTGCAGAAGAGAGCGACGAGGATGATCAGGGGTCTGGAGACTGAGCCCTAGAAGGAAAGCCTAAGGGTCTTGGGAATGCTTAGTTTGGAGAAGAGGATATTGAGGGGGGACATGATTGCTCTCTTTAAATATTTGAAAGGATGTCATTTGGAGGAGGGCAAGGAGCTGTTCCAGTTGGCAACAGAGGATAGGTCCCAAAGCAACCAGTTTAAATTAAATTAAATGCAGAAAGGTATCGGCTGGATATTAGGGGGGGGGGAATTCATGGTCAGAGGGGTTCAACGGGGGAATCAGCTGCCTAAGAACATAAGAACATAAGAGAAGCCAATGTTAGATCAGGCCAATGGCCCATCCAGTCCAACTCTCTGTCACACAGTGGCCAAAAATACCATATGATATCAGGAGGTCCAGCAGTGGAGCCAGGACACTAGGAGCCCTCACACTATTGACCCCCCCAAGCACCAAAAATACAGAGCATCACTTGCCCCGGAGTTTCTATCTATACTTTGTGGCTAATAGCCACTTATGGACCTCTGCCCCATGCCTAGGGAGGTGGTAAGCTCCCCTTCACTGGCAGCTTTCAAGAAGAGGCTGGATGAATATTTGTCAGAGATGCCTTAGGCTGGTCCTGCATTGGGCAGGGGGCTGGACTAGATGATCTGTATGGCCCCTTCCAACTCTATGATTCTATTATTCTATAAGCAAACATTTTAATTTAAGCACTGGGAGTGAAGCAACATATATCCTTCCATACATCCACTGCTCTCTCTATCTTTTCTATCCTTATTTGTTCTACTGTTTGTGAGCGGAAAAGTCTCTGAGTGGGCCTCTGTCACCTTTACAACTCAGTGTAGAATAATTGTGTGAAATGTTATTTATTTATGGGACAACATCAAAATATATACACTTGTCACAATATGTATCACTCAGCCTCTTGGAATTCACTGCTCATGGCCATATTCAAATGTAATCTTTCAATGCCATCTGACAAAAGGGTTTTGGTCTAATCAAAAATACAAGTCTGTTGACTAATCAGATGTAAACTTGCATCCACCAAGTGAAAAATAATGAATGACATTTCCAGCCCATTAAAAAGCCTACTTAACCACTTATAATCACTAGTTCATTTTAGATAGACGTAGGATTCTTTCTTTCTTTCTTTCTTTCTTTCTTTCTTTCTTTCTTTCTTTCTTTCTTTCTTTCTTTCTTTCTTTCTTTCTTTCTTTCTTTCTTTCTTTCTTTCTTTCTTGTTGCAGAACTGTTTCTCTTTTTTCAATTTAGCTCCATCACTTTCTGAGACATGTCTCATTTAACAACAACGTGGGAGACCAGATTTCCTTTGACCAGAATGGAGAGTTGATAGCAGGATTTGATGTGATCAACTGGGTAACATTTCCGAACCAATCTTTTGTTCGAGTGAAAGTTGGAAAGATCCATCCCCAGGCTCTTTCAGACCTAACACTTCAGATAGATGAAGAATCCATGGTATGGCACCCCCAATTTAACCAGGTAGGACTGGAAAGCAGCCTTTTAATGAAGTGTGCTAATGCAGAATGAGGGTGTGTTCAGGGAGGATTTTTTTGTCACTGTTTGGAAATCAGAAACAACAACCTTTGGACTTTCAAGCCATTCTCCACCCCAAGATAAATACTCTGTTCTTTTTATTTAGGTACAGCCTCTTTCTTTATGCAGTAAGAATTGCAATCCTGGGTATAGAATGATAAAGAGGGAAGGGGAGCCATTCTGCTGCTATAATTGTAGCCTATGTCCAGAAGGGACAATCTCTGATCATCAAGGTAAGAGTTGTACAGTACAGAGTAATCAAATGGGTGGGCTGTGGCCTAGATGAATGTGCCTGTAAGATATAACAAGATATATAAAGAACAGAAAGGGTTTAGGATTAGATGACAAGTTACAGAGAACCCGAAAGATGGTAGCAAACATTGTTGCCCTGTATCAAGTACAATACTAATTCCCTACAAAAAAGAAAAATCCAAATGTAAATATACATGCAAAAGTGTTTGCAGCTCAATTTACAACCTGTTCAAATAACTGGAAAAGAGCAATTTTTAAAAGATCATTGATGAAACATCTTATTATTAGTAACCAACTTAGAAACTTATTGAATGAATGAATTTATTATTACAGCGCATAGCCAGCAATATAAAACCATACATGCAAATATTTATCATATAAATAAATTACAATGTCAAAAGTATCCAGATGGTGAATCTATTAATATAAAACAAGGTTAAATAGAAATAAAAAAACAGTCCTAACCCAAGTGGCTGCCTGGACGCTGATGAGCTTTTACAACCAAAAAACAAAATTTCGCTATCTGATGTAGCGCTATATGGTCAGAATTTGAAACCAATTTCTCTATCTTATCCTGATCTGAGGAGCCAACCAAGAGAGGGCCAATACGTTTTGTGCGAGCTTCGTTATATAATGGGCATCTCAGGAACACATGTTCCTGGGATTCGATCTCCCCAGACGCACACAAACATAGCCTCTCATTTCGGGGAGTTTTCTTGAATTTGCCCTCAAGAACTGCAGAAGGTAAGGCAGAGCATCTAGCCAGAGTATACGCCCTCCTAAGTTTATTTGACTCCAAAACAGATAAGTATGGGGCTTGAGCAACAATATATTTACTACTGTATGGCGCTAAAAAGGCAGGGGTCGCCTGTACATCCAGTTGGAGTTCGATGTCTTTAATCCTCTGCCTGACCATTAGCTTAGCTTGATCGCCACCCCTTTCCAAAAAGCTCTTGGGGGGAAAACCCTAGTAGCTTAATTTTCCGAATAGTATAGGTCAGCCATTCAGATTGGTAATCGTCAGTCAGGATTAAAGGCACAAGGCCACATGGATTTAGATTTATCTTTAACCAGAAAAAATAGAGTGCAAGGTGATCTTGGCTTCAACTTTCATCATGCCAGTCTCTAGCCGTACCATTGCATTGGTGACACACCTTGGAACTTGGAGCACTGATCTCAAAAATTTCGATTGAACCAACTCTAATGGGGCATAACAAGAAGATGACGCTCCAAGTAGCGTCCCATAGAGCATCTGGGCTAATGTTTTAGCCTTAAAGAGTTTCAGTGCTGCTGGCATGAAATAGCCCCCTGTAGAGCAAAAAAATTTGAGTATACCTTGGGCGGATTTATCACCCGTGCATGCTGCTGCCTGACTATGAGCGAACTTAGAGCCCGAGGCTCGGATAATCATGACAAGGTAGCGATAGTTACCTGTTCAAGATTCTGGTCATTTACACTCCACTTTCTTAACTTAAGTCTCCTGCCAAAGGCCATCACCTTCGTCTTCTGATAGTTAATAATCAATTAGAAACTTATTGATGTTCACCCACCATTAAATGCTAGTTATGTGAGAGGAAATATTTTAGCATGTTTGTTTAGTTTATGAATTGATTTATGTTTCTACAGAAGTGAGTTCACAAACAAAGTAACAAGGTAACCAATCTGCTTGACTTTTCTCCTTTTTGCAGACATGCCTGAATGTTCCCGATGCTCAGCTGGTTATTTTCCAAACAAGAACCAGAATTATTGCATTCCCAAGACTGTAATATTCCTGTCTTATCAAGACCCTTTGGGAATTAGTTTTCTACTTACTACTCTGTCCTTTTTTTTCATCACAGTCCTAGTGCTTGGAGTGTTTATAAAGCACCACAGCACCCCCATTGTGAAAGCCAACAATCGTAACCTCACATACATTCTTCTCATCTCCCTTCTGCTCTGTTTCCTGTGTCCCTTGCTGTTCATTGGCAAACCTGAGAAAGTAATGTGTCTCCTTCGTCAAACTGTTTTTGGTATCATTTTCTCAACTGCTGTTTCTTCTGTGATAGCAAAAACCATTACAGTGATAGTGGCTTTCATGGCCACCAAGCCTGGAAGCAGGATGAGGAAATGGGTGGGGACAAGACTGTCCATTTCCATTGTTGTTTTCTGCTCCTTTATTCAAGTAGGCATTTGTATCATTTGGCTAGTAAACTTCCCCCCATTTACAGACATTGACATGCTTTTAATGATTGAGGAAGCTGTATTAGAATGTAATGATGGATCTCCTATCATGTTTTACTGTGTCTTGGGCTATATAGACCTCTTGGCTAATGTAAGCTTCATCATCACATTCTTTGCTAGGAAACTACCTGACAGTTTCAATGAAGCCAAGTTTATCATTTTCAGCATGCTGATCTTTTGCTCTGTTTGGTTATCCTTTGTTCCGGCCTACCTTAGTATTAAAGGAAAATATGCGGTGGCTGTGGAGATCTTCTCTATCCTAGCCTCCAGTGCTGGCTTACTAAGCTGTATCTTTTTGCCCAAATGCTACATTATTGTACTGAGACCTGAGCTGAATAACAGAGAACAGCTAAGAATTAAAAATCAGTGAAGTTCTATCCACCTCAGTAAATGAGCTATATACTAGTTTCATAACAATAAAATCATTCCACAATATTGACACTCATTACCATCACTGTTATTAAGCAACTTCTCACAGCTCAAGATGCTTTCATTTTAACAGTACAAACTTGAAAGGTCACCAGGCATTTCTGCTTCTGGTGGTTTAAATGCGTGGATATGAAAATTTATATATACTGTTCCTCTGTGGTACTTTGACAGAGAGCAGCCGACAAGGAAAAATATCAGTGAAGAAGCCACATCCACATCAGTAACTGGGCTCTAAAATAGCTTCATGAAAATGGTTCCTCAGGAATGTAAATATTACCACTTCCATATTGCTCGAACTAAAATTAAATCACTGACCTTTCTAAAATAGGATTCTTTTCCCTTTCATGGATACTTAGTGGAGAGGTTGCAATATATTTCTGCTTCCAATAGTTTAAATTCACAGATATCTAAATCTATAGACACTGTTCCTCCTTGTTGCCCCTCTCATCATGAATTGTGAATTTATATAAAGTGAATTTCAAAAATCCTTTAGCAGTGAGACTGGCTGAAATGACCTGTTTCCATAGTCTCCTTGGTAAAATGTTGTAAAGTGATCTTGAATAGCCTTCTTTCCTAGCTTGGGTTATTTCTGTAAGGGGGATGAAAAATAATGCCAATAGTTATCTTTTTTAAAAAAAGTTCAAGGGCTGCTATATAATTTTATGGCTATATTCATAACCTAAAGACACTGCTATGCATACTGTATCAAAGTCTAATTTAATGGAAAGTTAATTATGAAGAGTTAGAATTAAATGGCTGTTCTGTTTCTTGTTCATAAGAATGGTTAGCACTAAAAATAAAACAAAATAATTTTAAACTCACCCCCATACACACACAAATACAAACAAACATGCATGCAAACACTGGTCAGGAAGCAAAGGAAAGACACAATTCAAATAGATCCAGGTGTCATGTTCAGTGAAATAGCAATGCTGAGCATGTGCTTAACATTCTCATTCATCAATCAGATAATTTTTACTGATGATGGTTTAGATTTGTTGAGTTGTCCAGAAAAAGAAAAAGACCTCCTGATGCCATGATAACTAGGAATGTCCAGTCAGAAATTTGCTAATCCAGATCAGATCCTAAAAAACCAAATCAGATCCTAAAAAAGCCTCCAGACTATACTATTTTTGACATTTTTGAATGGCCAAAAGACATTCAGTCTGGTGGTTGTACTACCATGTCCTTTGACTGAATCCACCAGAATATTTCTTCAGATGGAAGGATATCCACTGACAGACCATGTTTTTCTCACCTCCCCCAAGAGCATGGGGTTTTATTTATTTTATTTATCATTCGATTTCTAGGCCGCCCTCCCCGCAAGTGGGCTCAGGGCAGCTAACATCAGGGCACACATGCGAAATACATAAAAACAAGATAAAAACACGGTTTCAATAGTACAAAGTAAAGTGCTTCAAGATGGTCACAGATGATAGTCTTCAATTTCAGATGGTATACGAAGGATATTCAGTCAGATCTCCTCAGTGGTATCCACACACCATACTGCTGCAGTTCGATCATCACAGGGTCGCTCCCATACCCCACTGTTTCGAAACTCGTTGTTGTCGTGGGTAGTGGCGGCTCCTACTCAAAAGCCTGGCGGAAGAGCTCCATCTTGCAGGCCCTTAGGAACTGTGCAAGGTCCCACAAGGCCCTGATCTCCTCTGAGAGCTCATTCCACCAGGTAGGAGCTGCCACTGAAAAGACCTTGGCCTTAGTCACAGCAAGCCTGGCTTCCTTGGGGCCTGGAGTCACCAGCAGATGTTGCATCCCTGACCGTAGTGCCCTTTGGGGTATATATGAGGAAAGGCGGTCCCTCAGATATGTCAGATCTTGGCCATATAGGGCTTTAAAGGTAAGAACCAGCACCTTGAAGCGAATCCGGTACGCTATAGGGAGCCAGTGCAGCACTTTCAGCACAGGACGGATGTGCTCCCACCTGGGGAGACACATCAAAAGCCTGGCTGCAGCATTCGGCACTAGCTGTAGCCCCACATAGAGAGCATTACAGTAGTCTAGCCTCAAGGTGACCATCGCATGGATCACTGTGGCCAGGTCATTGTGGTCAAAGAAAGGAACCAACTGCCGCCAGCCTAAGATGGGAAAAAGCCGAACTGGCAGTGGCTGCAACCTCGGCCTCCATAGTTAGAGAGGAGTCCAAGAGCACTCCCAAACTCCTAACCTCCAACATAGGCATCAGCAATGTCCCATCGAAGGTCAGGAGAGGGATCCCCAGACCAGCACGACTCAAGCCCAGGACCTCCATCTTTGCCGGGTTTAGCTTCAGCCGGCTCAGCCTGAGCCAACCAGCCACGGCCTGCAATGCCAAGTGTAGATCTTCTGGGGTGGAGTCCAAATGGCCACCCAGCATCAAATAGAGCTGGTTGTCATCTGCATATTGGTGACACCCAAGCCCATACCTCTGGGCAATCTGGGCAAGGAGGCGCATATAGATGTTAAACAACATCGGGGAAAGCACTGACCCCTGAGGCACCCCGCATTCAAGCGGGTGTCTCTGGGACTGCTGTTCCCCTAGCACCACCCTCTGTCCCCAACCCTGGAGAAAAGAGGCAAGCCATTGAAGGGCAAGCCCCTGTATCCCCACACTGGCAAGGCGGCAGGTCAGCAACTGGTGGTTGACCATGTCAAACGTGGCCAACAGATCTAACAGATTCACTCCTGACCTGGAGAGTGCTCAGCAAGCACAATTAGCAATGTTCCCTCATAACCTGATTACCCCAAATTAGGTTTTTGCAAATCATTGCACCATCTCACCTTCTTTGGAAGTCCATTCTGATTCTGAATACACATGGCTCCTGTATGTCATTCTTTGGGACTCTGTTGCCCCCAAGGCATGCTTACAAATGTTTTAAAAGCGGGGGATAGAGATGGAGACTGGGTTTTATGGTGCATCCCCCACAAACAGCCATGGTGATAGGAAGTCAACCTGCAGTGTCAAGGAGAGGCTCGACTTCTACAGGCTGCAAGGAAAACACTGGCATGCAACAGACTGCACAGTGGAAGCACTAATGGCAGAAATTCAAATAATAGACCGCTTGCTTGCTCACCGGACTAAGGATGATGGATTTAAGGATATTTCCTATACACATACACACACTGTGATAGAAAAGAGCAAGCATACACAACTACACTTAGGAAACATGGTAGATCAGTGATGTCACAGAAGAGTCAAACACATCTACATGAGAGAGCACAGCTGATTCATGGTCTGGCATCTCTTGGATGTTTTAATTGCCTTTAAAGGCACTATAGCATAGTGGGATCTAATATGCACAAGTATACCCATTTACATATAAAACGAGTACTTCCATTCACACATTAAACCCAAGTATACAGATGACAGGAGACAATTCTTCTACCAACCCACTTTATTTCACTGTGTTTCACTTTCAGAAGCATATTTTCTTTCAGACTGTGCAAATCAGCCAGTCTAGGAGAAAAAATTCTGACACTGCAGTATGTGAGGGGGCAGTATTTTACTAAGGAGTGTTCACCAAGGAAAAAAAAAGTGTTATACTTTTGTATTCAGGATTTGGGGGGATTTCCCCCTGTAATTACTTATGTTCATGTAGGACATTGCCAGTTTGGGATTTAAGGCCTTGTGGATTTTGGGGAAGGGGGATTCTGGTGCTTCAGAACCATTATTTTCAATGGGGAATCTGTTGGATGATCTAGGACAGGTATTTATAAAAATTATAGCAGGCAGGGGTCATTTCGTAGAAAAAGAGCTAGGGGGACTCATTAGCATAACTCATTATCATATGCCACACACCCTGACATCACCGGAAGTGTGTCCTCCCCACAGCCGGCGGCGACCTCCAGCGGGCACCAGCAGGGAGCTCCAGGCCCCGCCCTCCCGCACCTCACCCGGGGGGATGGCGTCCCCCCGCGTCCCCCCCCAAATGACCCCTGATAGCAGAGGATGTGAAACATGCAGCCTGGGGGCTGGATCAGGCCCCTGGTGGGCTTCTATCAGGCCTACAATGGAACTGTCTGTCTTCTGCTTCTTCTTCCAGTGCTGCTGCTGCTGCTATGTCATTGTAGGTTTGCAACTTACAGATACACACCTGAACAGCATAGTCAAGATTGCAACAGTTTTGATGCAATAATTCAGAGCAAGAGGTGTCAGCTATCAAACACTGTTAAATTAAAAAAATATTGCAAGAGTGTTGGTGTTTTAAGCATGTTTTTATTTTAAGTTAAAAAAAAACCCGTTTGTGTTTGTGTCCTTTATAAAGTTTATATCTGCGTTCCCTGGCATTACATTTTATGACACATGGACCAGCCCAACAAGGTCTCATTTATGTCAGATCTGGCCCTCATAACAATTGTTCAAAACCCTTGGATTATAGCATCAAATTAGCACAGAACATAGTCCTCCCTCTAAGCTAAAGAGTTTCAAGCAAACTGAAGAAAGGGGTTCACTTTTATAGTCCACCAAAGTAAATGCCTCTAACTTGAACCTAACTTTTTAAAATTTATTTTGAATTTTTAAAAGGGACACAGAGAGAAAATAGGAATAGGTAAAAACTTCTTCAATGGTTCCTCTTTATCAATTATTCCCTGTTATTCAGGTCAAGGCTCAATAAGCGAATGTAACATTTTTTGGGGAAAGATGGCACCCAACAGGCCAACACTGCTCTAAGTATGTTTATGTTTCTGCTTCTGCATCACTGGATCCAAGTGGAAATGATTGACACACTAATGGGATGGAGGAAAAAGTAGAAAAGAGGGCAGAAAGAACTTCACTGTGTTTACAAGGACATAAAATTAGGAAATTATTAATCTGAAAGGGAGTGTTCATCTAACTCTGAAAGTTGTAATGCGGTGAATTAAAACAATTTAAGTGCTGCTGCTTCTTTCTGTACCACCATGCCTTGCTTTAACCTTCTGGTTGAACTTTTCTGGATGAAGAACCACTTTGATGAGCTTCTATCTGGTATCATTTCTACACAGGTTATTGTTTCATGGTCCAGACTAAGAATGCCTTAGTTATAGTAGCAGGCAACGATTCAAGAACTAGGAAAAACATACTCTGCGAAAAATGAAGTTTTGACTTCCTGATGTTTGGAAGAATGTGCGGAGTAGACATAACCACTTTGTACATAGGGATGGATTCCAGAATATAATCTTATCTCAGTGATGTCATTAAAAAAGGCCGATTATTTCAATGTTATTGACCACAGCTAGAACATTATTAGCGTCAAAATGGAAACGCTCACATATCCCCTTGCTGTCAGCATGGAGAGAGAAATTATGGGAATATTTCATTCTAAGTAAGATTTCAATGTACTCCAACCCTCACACTCTAGACAACACCTACATGAAAATGGTGGAGATTTGGTACCCCATAGTTCAGTATTTAATGGAAAACAACACCTTGCCAAAAAATCCATGCTATCATGATTTGATCTACTTTTAACATAACTTGAGGATACTATACATAATTGCTGAAACCCTTACTATTCTGAGTCATAGCCTTTGATTTTACTTAGGATTGAACCATTGTACATTAAATGGAGTTTGATTTATAAGTGATTAATTTTATACATTTGACACTGTGTTGTGTAATTGTGCTCTGTAACTGGAATGGATCCGTGTTTATTATATTCACATATTGTATTTCTGCAAACCAAATAAATTTATTTATATTAAAAATTATATTATTTATATTTAAAAAAATATTTATATTAAAAAATAACATTTGGATGCAGTGCAAAATTTCTACTTGCATTAAAAGCCTTGCCCATGTGGAAAAGCAAGAAAAAGACTGTGGTACTCACTAGTGCTAAGTCAGACTTGCTGTATCTCCGCTTGTGTTTCTGCTTGTGCAAGATCTAGTGCAACCAATTTCTGGGCACTATAACATAGAAGGGAAGAAAAACACTAGATGTAGCATGAGATCTTGAACAAGCAGAACTGCATGATCCATTGATTTTCTACTTGTGTATTCATGGATCCAAGCCATTATTTAGAGCCTTGTATTCAATGGGCACTCCCTATAAGATGCACATTTGTTGCTGTCTGTCTATCTATCATCATCCAACTATCTTCTGCTTTTTTACAGATTGTCTACCAAAGAAATTTACAGTTAAAATCATGGTTGCCATGGTTGCAGAGCTCCAAATGACTGATAAAAGTCATGTAGAAGTAGTGTAGATTGTCTTTTAGAAAGAAGACAACCTTGCCCAGAAGTGGAGAGATTCCAACTGTTGGTACACCAGGAAAAGGGATCTCATGACACAAAAAGTGGTGCTTTCACTTTCTGTCCAAAGCAGAAACCAAAAGTTCTAGGCTGATTTCGCACTAGGGCTGCCTCGATGTTGTGCCGCCGTTTGCCCCGATACTATTGGTCAATTTCACACCCGAAGCTGCGGGGCTGCATTTTGACTCGAGGCTTTGCCCGATTTTCCCTGCAGTTTTGTGATCCTGTTTTTTTGAGGATCACGAAACTGCAGAGGAAAATGGGCGAAGCCGTGGGTCAAATGCAGCCCAGCGGCTTCGGGTGTGAAATTGACCAATAGTATTGGGGCAAACGGCGGTGCAACATCGAGGCAGCTCTAGTGCGAAATCAGCCCTAGTGTTGGACCCACTGCTGTTGCCTGTGCCACTGTCCCACAGATGCTGGCAATTAAAATTTATATTTTGGATTTTATTATTGATAAAAAAATACAAATTTCTAGTTATAAAATTGTAGTTGGGTTTTCAGCCCAAGTTGTTAATGTGGGGAGGCGTTCTCTCCTCTCCAGTCCTTCTGTATCTCAACAACAAGAAGGAGACTTGGCAGTGTATGTGTGTTGTATGTGCTCCCTAACTACTTTGCCACAGAGAGGGAAACCAGAGTAATAGAAAACAATGCTTCACAACACTGGGAAGCAGAAGTGATTGTTTAAATACTTCACAGATTTTTGTTGATTAAAACAAGCAGATTTTTGACATGTTTAAACCAATTATAATAGTAAGGCAACATTAGCATAGGAAATTACTAGAATCTGGATTTCTGGGGGGGGGAGAATTCAGAGAGGGATAAACAGCCCCCTCTTTAACTAATGAAGGTTTGGTTAGCCCTACTATTCTTGCTGTAGGAAATGGGTATCCAGTTAACAGGATGACAACACTTCTGTTCAGATTTCACAAAACTGTTTTTCAGCTATACTCCAGAGAATATACAGCATCAAGCTGAGTCCCCAGCAATTACTAAATGTTCTGCAAATAATTCTGTTGTTTGCTAACCCCCTTAGGGAGTTCCAAGGGTCAATAATAAAATTGATGACACAGACAGTGAAGAGGGATATAAACATATCTCCATGTTTTCACAAAACTGCAGCTAGTGACGAGGGACAGACAAGGTTTTGCTATTTCATATTCCATATTGTAAGCATATTACCAGACTGAGCAGTGGTTCAAATGACATTATTGTATTCTTAAGATGCTAAGAATTGTTTTAAGCATTCTAGCTGCAAATATTGAACTGTGTGCAGAGAGATTTGCATTCATGGTACTGGTGCTGCTGCTTCTATTGCCTCATGTACTGTGCAGGGGTCATGGTGTTAAATACAGCATAGAGAATCCCCATCTTCCTTTTCACAAATATTTTCATTCAGGAGATCTGAACCTTGGTTGCATCACTTCTCAGATTAGTCTTTTTTACAGTTCACTGCATTTTATGGAAAAACAAGAAATATCTGGTTACAAGTAAGGAATTTTTTTTTTCTTTCTTTCTTGTATACCTCCATCCAGGCTTCAGCTTTGGGAATACATGCAGCCTTCGCCATTGTTAGACTTTGAGCTAGATACCACGTCTGCACCCAAGTTTACTCCTCTCCTCAACATGCCTTTCAAAGGGGGCCATACATACTATGAGCCTTCAGTATTTTGACCACAACTCAACAAGGTTGTTGTATTTTGAATGCACCTGTTAAGCAGTGCAGGATCAGAGGTTAGGCCTGGACACAGATCCCCTGGTTTCAGCGGGGATGAGTCTTTAAATAGAGACTTATAATAATCCATGTTCCAAGTAACTGTCATAAATTGAACTGAAATGTTAAGTCATTGAGAGTGCATTAAGGATGTGGAAATGTTTAGTGCATTTTTGTGTGGAGGGGGGACTATGGCTCAGTGGTAGAGCATCTGCTTTACATGCAAAAGGTCCCCAGTCAAAGATCAAGCCCTGGCATCTCAAGTTGAAAGTATCAGGTCATAGATCATGTGAAAGATCCTGAAATCTTAGAGCACCACTGCCAGTTAAAGTACACAGTACTGTCCTCAGTAGACAAATAGTCTGATCCAGTGTAGGGCTACTTTCTTGTGATTTAGGACTTTTTATTGTTGATAACTTTACATTTTTATTCTCTTTCCACTTCTGGCTCCCCTCACCAAATTCTCTTCTATACTATATCTGCATAAAAACACTGGCAATTTCATGTTACCTTATGTCTCATCCCTTGCTCATTCTCATGTGCCACCCCCCCAAAAAACCCCTCTCCTCTCTAATTTCAAAGTGTGATTTCATACACCAGTTCCATGTGGAACAAGGGCTGCAGTAAGAATGAAATGGAAGAGAGTTGGAGTGGATAAACTGGTAAATCACACACACTAAATAATACACTTTCAATGTACTTTCAGTCCACTTTCCAACTGGATTTTATTGTGTGAACTGGCAAAATCCACTTGGAAAGTGGATTGAAAGTGCATTGAAAGTGGATTATTTAGTGTGCTCGATCAACAGCCATTGTCATGTTCCTTCAGTATATGAGACCTGTCTCCATGTAAAGACTGGGGATGGGGGAGGGAGATTAATTCCTTCTTTCTATTTTTCAATATATTGTAAGCACCAGTAAAATTTAGAACAGCAGCACAAAAAGGGTGTTGATAGTGGGGGGAAACTGTGAGCTTCATCCAGGTTTTTCATTCAATCATTCCCAATTCCCATCCTCAGGACAGCCCCATCTCACAGGCTTTTGTACATAAGATCCCATGATCCACATAATAGCTTTCTTGTGATCAAAGGAAACCTCTGTTTCTTTTTTCACCAACAGAAAAGCTGGTTGCATCCAACCTTTTTTTTTTTTTTTGCCTCAGAGGCATTATTTCACTTTGCATAGTCTTTGAATCACACTTCACTTTTCAGACCCAATCAGTGCCCCGGGAGAGATGCTTGGAGAGCATGCCTATTTAAACTAAATAGCTGCATTTGTCCTTTGTGATCCCATAAATGCTTGTAGCTGGTGTGCTCTGTCAATGAGGCAAATAGATCTTCTTTTTGAATTTCAAATTTAAAACTGCAAATGGTGTTGCCTACAATTGAAAGTTAGGTAAAAAACAAACAAACAATAGGTTTTGATTCTGAATGTGAGCTCATATAAACAAGGTTAGCAGCACTCTCTGATGCAGCATTATAGAAAGGGATTACTAGAGGAATTTAAAGAATGTAGTTTAGAACATTCATCCAGTTATAGACAGGGTCTCCGAAACATGTGTCTTACTTTAGATTGATTCTGGTTGGTTTATTCCTAGCTAATCCCTTCTTGACTGTAGGTTGTCTCATAAAAATATAGCTATTAATTAAAATCAGTGGGAAAATGCTCATCAGTATCCAAGTACAAACGGAGCTGCGGTGGCTCAAGTGGTTAAGATGCTGAACTGCAGGCTGTGGAAGGTCAGTAGTTCAGCAGTTCGAGACCTGGGTGCCGCATGATGGAGTGAGCTCCCATCTCTAGTTCCAGCTCCTGCCAACCTAGCAGTTCGAAAGCAAGAAATTGCAAGTAGATAAATAGGTACCACTTCGGTGGGAAGGTAACAGCGTTCCGTGCGCCTTGGCGTTTAGTCATGCCGGCCACATGATGATGAGATGAGATTGGATTTATACCCCGCCCTTCACTACCCAAAGGTGTCTCAGAGCGGCTTACAAACTCCTTTCCCTTCCCCTCCCCACAACAGACACCCTGTGAGGTGGGTGGGGCTGAGAGAGCTCTGACACAAACTGCTCTTTTTCAAGGACAGCTGTGCCAGAGCTTGTGACTGACCCAAGGTCACATCAGCAGGTGCAAGTGGAGGAGTGGGGAATCAAACCCAGTTCTCCCAGATTAGAGTCCGCACACTTAACCACTACACCAAACATGACCACGGAAACGTCTTCGGACAGTGCTGGCTCTTCGGCTTTGAAACGGAGATGAGCACCGCAACCCTAGAGTCGGATTCGACTGGCTTTTGAGCAAGGGAACCTTTACCTTTACTTATCCAAGTACAAAATGTAAGCCAGTGTGGTGTAGCAGAGTGCTGGAGTAGAATATGGGAAACCTAGATTCAAAGCCCTGCTCGGCCATGGAAGCTTGCTGGGTTACCTTGGCCAAGTCACACATTCCCTGCCTAACTTACCTCACAAATTTATTATGTGAATCGAATGGAAGAGAGGAGAACAATATAAGCTACTTCACAGCCCACTAGGGAGAAAGGTGGGGTGGGATAAGAATGAAAAATAAAATAAATGCACTTGTGACACTAATATGAATTTTATTTTATTTCAGTCTCATTACAAATAATTACCAGCATGTCTTGGCGTTGGAATTTGCTATCAAGGAGATTAATGAAAATCCCCATATTTTACCCAACATCACTCTGGGATTCCATATCTATGACAACAAGATGGATGCTAGGGAGACTTATTATGTCACAATGCAACTTATTTCCACAAAGAATAAATTTGTCCCCAACTACAAGTGTGACACTGAGGATAATCTAATCACTGTCATTGGGGGACTTAACTGGGAAACTTCCTATCAAATCTCAGACATTTTGGGGACCTATAATATACCACAGGTAGGATGTGTTTATATGGAATATAGAACTGTGTATCTCCGCCCCCCAGATGTACTTTGTGGTGTAGAGAAAAAGATCGGCCCATTTTTATACGAATAGGAAATCCAGGGAAATAATTGTTATAATGTTTTACATAGCTAAGGGGAAAATATACACTGGTTGTTAATTTATTCATGTTGGTGTCTATTGATCTCTGGGCGGGGGGAATACCATATTTGCAGCAACTCAGACCATGACCTGTTAAGAATTGTTTCTGTTTTTCAAACATTCTTTACACCCCTGTTACATTTCTGTACTATTGACAATGACCACCAAATCATACATTGGCACAATAGTTCTTCATAGCTTAATCACATGACACTCTGGTGGCATTTCTGAAAAAGAACTCTGTGAGTTTATTGAAGGACAGAAGCAGGCAATAATAAACAACCTCGCCTTGAAAATCCTACCGTTTCATCTTAAATCAGCTGTAACTTGATGACACTTTCTACCATCACCATGGTTGCACATATTAACACACTGAAATTATCTCTCACAAAAGCTAATGTTTATTTTTGAACTTTCCATGTCTTCCTCTCCAAATGTTTCTTTAGCTCTTGTATGGATTTGCCTCGGGGATGGTTGAAAAAGCCCAAGAGTTTTCCTTCTATGGGATGATCCCAAATGAAGTTCTTCAGTACATGGGGATTCTTCAATTACTCCTTCATTTTAAATGGACATGGGTGGGGTTGATTGCTGTCAAAGAGAATGGAGACAGGTTTGTTCAGATGATGCTTCCATTCTTTTCCAGGAAGGGCATATGTTTTGCCTTTATAGAAATGTATCCTAAATTCTATTCTATTGAAAGGACACTGGATTTATGTGATAATGTCATGAACAGCAAAGCCAATGCTTTGGTCTTCTATGGAGAAACTAATTCCATGGTATTTTTCCTAAACCTACTAAAATTTGCAGATATTATACAAAACTTGAGAGGTAAGGTGTGGGTTTTGACAGCACAGATGGAGTTCACATCATTTAGTTTTCAAAGTGAATGGGATATTCAAGTCATCCATGGAGCTATATCTTTTGCAATTCACTCTGATGATGTGCCAGGATTTCAACAATTTCTTCAGAGCAGAAACCCTTACAGCAGCAAAGATGATGGCTTCTTCAGGGACTTTTGGGAGCAGGCATTCAAGTGTGTGTTCCCAAATTCTGGCTGGGACACCATGTATGAAAATATTTGTACTGGAATAGAGAAACTAGAGGACCTTCCTAGGTCTGCTTTTCAAATGAGTATGACTGGCCACAGCTATAATATCTATAATGCTGTCTATGCTGTAGCATATGCTTTACATGCCATGTATTCATCCCACTCCAAAAGAACAGCAATGACCATGGGAGAGAAAAGGCATCTTCTGAATCTGCAGCCATGGCAGGTAATGGCATAAACATTAAAGTCTTGCTAATCAAGAGAGCAGTAGCAGACCAACTCTAGGTCTTCCTGGATAACTCACAAGTTCCAGACCATTTTCAGTTTGGTTTCAGGCTGGGCTATGGGACAGAGATGACTGTGGTGGCTTTAGCTGATAATCTCCTGAATGTAGACAAAGGTCATGTGTCTCTGTTGCTCTTCCTGAATCTATCTGCAGCCTTTGATACAGTAGGTTATGCCATTCTATTGATGTATTTGGAATCAGAAGTAGGTAGCAGGGGACTTGCCTTGGATTGGTCTAAATCATTCCACATGGATCAGACACAAAAGGTTGTTATTGGACATCAGTTACCTTCAGTGTGGGAGTTGTTAAATTCCCCATGGTGTTTGAACTCTATGCACAACCTTTAGGAGGAATAATTTGTAGCTTTGGAATTGGATGTCATCAATATGTGGATGACAGTCAGCTTTACATCTCTCTAACCAAATCAACACAACACATTGGATCCACTTGGAGTTTTAGTGTGAAAGGTAGACTGTAAATCATGTAAATAACTAAATAAACGTTTTCAGAAAGTGGGTGGGGCCAGGTGGGCCTTTTGTGCACAAGAGTTTCTCATTGGCCATCAGAGATTTGATTGGCTGTGCACATTTTTTTTAAAAGTGCTTCAGCAACAGCTCCCACTACAGCACAAGTATCTTTATTGCATGACTGAAGATAAGTAACACATAAAGAAGAGCATACTTCTAAATAATGTGTTCATATTGAAAAGGAACTCAGTTAAGCAGAAGTTCTGCTGAAAATGGTGAACAGTTACTGCTACAGTTACATATAACCTCACTCCCTAACATTTTGTGGTTGACTCCACCTCCCATGGCAGCCATTATGTGGTTGTGCCCACCACCTTGTCTCACAATTCCAAGGGTGCTCACAGGTTGAAGAAGGTTCTGGCCCCACATTCTATAGAATTAGTGGATTCCCTGTCTCCTGTTGTTTTATGGTTATGTCATTTCACTGCTCTTGATCCACTCTTCCTGAGCTTTAACCAAGAGAATGAATAAAATCAGTTTCAGAACTAAAACACACCATTTCGCACAAGTTTTTTTCTTTTTTTTAATGTTTTATTGAGTTTTTAACAGCTTTACAATAAGCAACATATTGTAACATAATAACATAATATGACAATAAATTGACCGTATACCATGGTCTAACTAACTAGTAACTATATAACATGAAGCACTTATATATGTCATTTAGGAGGGATTGTACCCTTGGGTAGTCTTGTGCGTTTGGTGTGTTTTCATGTGTTTGTTCTGTTATTTTCTGTATTGTGGGTAGCCTATAAGTGTAACCTTTATTTTTGTTGGTAGTATGTCATTTGTAGCCATAAACATCCTTTCTCCTCTCTGTGGGCTGGATACTATCAAGCTACCCAGCTAGTTGTGACACCTTCCTCCAGCACTGATGGAAGACAACACATTAGCTGAATAAAGTGAAGGAATTGAATCCCACTTACCTGTTCAAATCATAGAATCATAGAATTGGAAGGGACCTCCAGGGTCATCTAGTCCAACCCCCTGCACAATGCAGGAAATTCACAACTACCTCCCCCTCCACACCCTCAGTGACCACTGTTCCATACCCAGAAGATGACAAAAAACCTGCAGGATCCCTGGCCAAACCGGCCTGGAGAAAAATTGAACATACTTCCAATTGTGCACATAGATGAAATCTTGGGTTTTCTGAAGTGCCTTTGCATGTTTCCCTCCTCTCAGCTAACAGTATGCTAGTGCTCTTTAATAAAAGTTCATACAAGCTACCTTAATGTGATTGTACATAAGATTGCTTTGTTCACTTCATAGTCCTGTGACATTACCTTAGTCAAAGAAAAAGATCTACAGCTCAACAGGAAAGCTTCAGTTCACAAATGTATATTTTAATATTTCCTATCTGCCTTTTCATTCTAGCTCCACCACTACCTGAGACGTGTCACTTTTAACAACACTGCTGGACTCCTAATTTCTTTTGATGAAAATGGGGAATTAATAGGAGGATTGGATGTGATCAACTGGGTCATTTTCCCAAACCAAACTTTTGTTAGAGTGAATGTTGGAAGGATGGTTCCCCAGATTTCTTCAGATCAAGCACTGACTATTAATAAGGATGCCATTGTGTGGCACAGCTGGTTTAATCAGGTAGGATTTGAACACTGGTATTTTGAAAACTCTGCTGGTATGGAATGCACACTAAGTTACTGAAAGATTAGCAAAGACCTTTGAAAAGTAATTGGGTTCAATGCATGGAGAACTCAGACTACGACATGCATTCAGATGCATTTATTGTACTTCACAACAAGACAAGAAAAAATGGCCCTGCAAGGCCAACCATATACACTCCACCTGGCACACCTCTGTCCCCATAAGGAGGGTTTGAATTTCCCGCCAAGGGTGCTATTGGTGGACTTGAGGTGGACTAGAATCCTAGGTCCCCTTTGTGTTTGGGGACCAAGCTCCTGCATTAGCTGCGGACCCCTAGCAGCAGTCCACATACATGACACCCCTTCCCCCTTAGTTCCGACTCAACCTATGTTACACAGTCCTGCAGACAGGTGAGGGGTCTGCACTCTCGGTGGGAATGCCGGGGCACTGGAACGGGGTTGCTTACAGCTGCCTCTGGCTGGCTGGCCGTGTCTGGCTGCGGCGAGGGTGGTGGCAGCTCTTTGGGTTCTGGCGGTGTGGCCGGGGGCTTGGCTGGCAGGGGCTCACCTGTGCAGGGAAGTTTGGGCTGGGCGCTGGCCTGTGGTGCATAGAGTCCTGGTCCCTCGAGCTGGGGTTACTCTTCAGCCTCTGGGAGCTGTCATCGCCTAAGTTGGTTGATATGCTTTTTCAGGAGTTGGCCATCCTCTGTAGAGACCTCATAGGATACCAGGGCCAGTGACTCAGACTACCTGTCTGGCAATCCAAGCGGGCCCTCTCCCAAAGTTCCAGATGAACACTGGGTCGCCCGGAAAGAACCCCTGGGGAGCGTTCCTTTGTTCTGTCAGTCTCCTTGAGTCTGGTGCCCAGTCTGGATGTAGGCGGTCCAACAGGATAGTGGGGCACCGGTCCATCAGCAGTTCCGCGGGGCAGCACCCGGTGATGGGGTTGGGTGTCATCTGCTGTGTCAGTATGAAGTGAGTGAGCCAGAAGTCCCAGTCTCCAGCCGTGATCCGGCTGAGGCTTTCTTTGCTGTACGAACCATCCTCTCTGCTTGGCCATTGGTCGTGGGGTGGAAGGGGGCCGATCTTACGTGCCGGATTAGGTTCCACTGGAGGAAGTCCTGGAACTCTGCCAATGTGAAGGCAGTCCCGTTGTCGGAGACTATCGTGTCTGGCAGCCCATGGGTGGAGAAGATCCATCGGAGTGAGCGTATGATGGCCTTCGTGGAGGTGGTGGACATGGGGCTGATCTCCAACCATTTGGAGTACTAGTCTACTGTTACTAGGAATATCACCCCCTGGAAGGGCCCGGCAAAGTCAATATGTAGCCGGGACCAAGGTTTGTGTGTTGACTCCCATGACTGGGTTGGCATGGTTCGCGGGTTTGGGCAGACCACCTGGCAGGTTTGGCATCTTCTCACCCAGGCCTCGATCTCGGCATCGATTCCTGGCCTCCAAATATAGCGCCGGGCCATAGCCTTCATCCTTACAATTCCCAGATGCACCTCGTGGAGAGCGTTGAGGACTCATTGTCACAGGGCGTGGGGGACTATGACCCTGTCACCCCACAAGAGACAACCCTTGAGTGCAGACAGCTCATCCCTTTGGGTTGTTAATTCCGTGAACTCGGGGCCAGCAGAAGATGTGGGCTACCCCCTCACCACCCAGCCCAAAACCTGGGAGATTATGGGGTTGCGGGCCAATTGGGCAGCTATATCCACGGCCTGAAGGGGCGGCTCAGGGAGGCCTTCTAGCATCAGGACCCGGGGGGCAGGGGGCGGGTCAGTGTCCCCATATGGGAGGGGCAGTCTGCTGAGGGCATCGGCGTGCCCCATCGCCTTGTCCAGGTGGTGTTCCAGGCAGTAAGTGTAGCCAGCCAGGAAGAGGGACCAACGGAGAACCCTGGGTGAGAGCACCTGGGGGGTCTGCATGTCTGCTGCAAATAAGCCAAGGAGAGGCTTGTGGTCTATTACAATAGTGAAGGGGCACCCGTACACAAAGTTATGAAGCTTTTTTACCCCTGTCACAATCACCAACCCCTCCCGGTCTATCTGTGTGTAATTGCGCTCAGTGGCCATCAAAGTCTGTGAGTAGTATGTCACGGGGACCTCCCGGCTGTCAGGAAGAAGGTGTCCCAGAACTGCACCAATGCCATAGGGGGAGGTGTTGCATGCAAGGACTACAGGAAGGGACTCATCAAAGTGCACCAACACCTCATTTGAGATGAGTAGCGCCTTGTCCCCCTTGAACGCCACCACCTCCCTCGGACCCCACAACCAGGGCACTGATTTGTCCAGGAGGCAGTGAAGAGGCTCCAGAACCACAGCCTTGTGTGGCAGGAAGGTGTGATAAAAGTTCAGGAGCCCTAAGAACTCCTGAAGTTCGGCCTTGCTGGTGGGCATAGGGGCCACCTCCTGAACCACAAGGAGGCACTTTTCCCATTTGACTTTGAGGCCCGCTGCATTGAAATGGTGAAGGATGGTGTGGAGGTGAGAGGCAAAGTCATCTGGAGTGGCCGCAGCAATGAGGATGTCATTGAAGAATGGTATCACCCCAGGGACCCTTTTCAACAAAGAGTCCATTAGTTGCTGAAATATCCTTGGGGCCATACTCACGCCAAACTGCAGCCGCCTAACTTTAAAAGCCCCCCGGTACGTTACAATAGTCTGTGCCGTGGCCGTGGCCTCATCTATTGGCAGCTGTTGGTATGCCTGCACGAGATCCAACTTGCCAAAAATCTTAGCCCCCCTATGGAAGCCAACACATGACTCACGACTGGGACTGGGTAGGCATGGTCATGGAGGGCCTTGTTCAATGTCCGTGCCGATGCGGATGTCGCCCTTGTGCTTTACAGGGGTCACAATGGGTGCCTCCCACGTCGTATGGGAGACCGGTTCGAGGACCTCTTGTGCCATTAAATGGTCTAGCTCCGCATTGATCTTAGGCTGCAAAGCGAGTGGGGCGGTGTGGAACCACATGTGGATGGGGGCAATTTGGGGGTCGAGTTGCAATGAATCGGGGGCCCTTGTAACAACCCAGAGCCCCATCAAAAAACCGCATGGAATTCCCCGCAAACCTCAGCAAAATCCTGTGGCGCACATTTATTTACCCCCCACTGTGATGCCCAACGGTGCAAACCACGCCCGCCCCAATAAGCCAACCAAATTCCCCTCCACTACAATCAAGTCCAGGAAACCCTCAAAGTCCCGGTACTTCACCCGGAAAGTCCCCACACCCCGTATTGGAATTGGGTTCCTCTGGAAGTCCACCAGCCTCAAGGGCGAAGGCTGCAGGTGGGGCCCGCCATTCGGGCAACGTCTGTTCAGCATTTCCACATATATGATGGAAGCCGCTGACCCTGAGTCCACTTCCATTGGGCAGGGGGACCCCTCGATCATGACCTGGAGCTGGATCTTCGGGGCTGTGAGCAAGTTGGGGAGGTGTAGTACCTGTAGTGAGGGCTGACTGGTCAGGAGGTAGAGATCATCTGTGCCCTCAGTGGCCTCATAGTGTGTGGAGGCCTGGCGGTGTGGTTGCAGCTGTGGTGAATGGTTCCGGTTGCCCTTGGATCTGCAGATGTGGGTGAGGTGTCCTTATTTTCCACATGTGTGGCAGTTGGCATCATGGAACCAACATGACTTGCGCTTGTGCGCCTCTCTGCAGCTGGTCCATGGGGAATGTCCAGCAGGCTTACCGGGGTGTCCAGAGGCTCCAGCGGATCCCGTCAGCTTCTGGCGGTGGGGTGTGTGTACAAGACAGACATTGTCCTCATCTGAGGTCTTGGGCACCAAGCCTTCGGGGCCAGGAGGCTCTTCACAAGCCAGATGGTGTTCAGGCCACAAGAGCTGAGGAGGAGAGCCCTTCTCTTGCCCGCATTGGTTATCTCATGGAAGGCTAGATGGCATGTTAGCTGGTCTGTCCACGAATCCCAGAGCTCAGGATGAGTGGGGTCGAAAACCTCGAGGTGTCCTGGAGTGGAGGCCATGACTCTAGTGCAAAGTGGAGGAGCGGTGTTCAGCAATGCCAGGCACAGTGCGATGCTGCTTGGGAGTGGTGCGGGCGTGGTGGTGTTTTCTGGAATGATGCTTGGTGCTGCGCTGGAAAGTGAGCCTGGCCTGCTCATTGGGATCCCATCCTCTTCACCACTGAAAAGTACTGGGTTCGATGCATGGAGAACTCAGACTATGACATGCGTTCAGATGCATTTATTGTACTTCACAACAAGACAAGGAAAAACGGCCCGGCAAGGCCAACTATATACACTCCACCCAGCAAACCTCTGTCCCCATAGGAGGGTTTGAATTTCCCACCAAGGGTGCTATTGGTGGACCCTTGGAGGTCCCACCAAGGGTGCTATTGGTGGACTCAAGGTTGACTAGGATCTTAGGTCTCCTTTGTGTTTGGGGACAAAGCTTCTGCTTTAGCCGTGGACCCCTGGTGGCGGTCTGTGTACATAATGACCTTGGAGCAGAAACCTCTTTGTAAACATGTATTATTACCAGCATTAGTTCTTAGGCTGCAATTCCATTTAGAATAGCTTAAAAAAATAAGAACATAAGAAAAGTGCTGCTAGCACAAAGTAGTGGTACATTTAGTTCAGTATCCTGTTTCAGACAAGGCCTATAGAAATTTTGGGGATTTATGTCTGTTGAAACATACATAGGAGTCAATTGCATTTATGAACTCCATTCATGCATCCAAAAATAGGCATCATTCACACAATGCTTTGACAAGGTGGAGGTTTCTGTTAGCCTTCCAGACTCCAGTTGTTAGAGCAAATCCTACATGCCCTTTGACCAACTGTGTGCATTACCTTTGAAAACCACCATCCGTTTCCTTGTGATGTACACTTTTCTCATTTCAAGTTATAGTATGTTGGTAGAAGTTTCCTTTTGTGAGATAAGACAAAACATTATTTTTATTTAAGTGTTTATGCCCCACTTTTCTCCCTAGAGGGATTCAGAGGAACTTGCAATAGAAAAAAAAACACACAATAGAAACAAGTAAGCAAACAGACAGACCCTGCCTAAGATGTAGTGGTTGGATTCATTGGCTGGCACATCTAAAGACATGTAGAAAAATTATTCTATGGGAATGCTTAGGAAACTAGCAAAACGCCATAATTTCTTCAGGCCTTTGGAAATTCCAAGAATCTTGTGCTAAATGTTTTAAAATTCCTGTTTTAATTGGTTTGTTAGGTACAGCCTCTTTCTGTGTGCAATGATAACTGCCATCCTGGTTATAGAAAAGAAATGAAGGACTCGGAACCATTTTGCTGCTATGACTGCATTCAGTGTCCAGAAGGAAAAATAGCTGATCGTGAAGGTGAGAGTTGTACAATACAATACAAAAGCCTTTATTGGCATATATCTAGTTATCCATACACACAGTAAGCAAATACAGAGGCAACAAGGATAATTTAAATATAAGCAGTTAAAAAACTTTTAATCAGTCCTTAATTACCAACTTTTAATCAGTCCTTAATTACCAGATATTTCAGGTGTCAAGTCATTAAGAAGATGGTACACCATCAGGGCATCCGAATGGCCTGACAAATTGAATAAAATTGACTCTAAAAGATTAGAATGTGTATCAGCATACTGGGCACAATAAAGAAGGATATGGGAAACTGAGTCGACTGATTCTAAATTACAAGCACAGAGTCTTGCAGAGTATGTGATCTTATTATATCTGCCGTAAGTGACTGCAGATGGATTAGAATTGCACCTAGCAAGTGCAAATGCGCTGTGCATTTGTGGAGCACAGGGGGCAGATAAATAGGGTGTCAGTCTGCTGGTAATTAAGGGAATTTCAAAATTCAGAGGGTAACAGGATTTTTTTTTTTTTTTGCAAAGCTGGTTAACTTTTGCAGTTCAGTGTCTAAGATTCTGTGCTTGATTGACTGGTATGCATTGGGAAATAATGAATCTGAAGATTGTGGGGTTTTTTTCCCCCTATGTGGGCAGTCCAGCTGGAGATGTTAGATTCTGACAGCATTTGATGTAAAAAGCTTCTGGGGCCAGCATTGTAGTGCACTCGTAGCCAATATTTGATTGACATGAGCCATGCTCGTGTTTCTACCAAGTTTAGGCCTGTTTCTAAACAAAGAACAGCATTTGGAACACAGCATGGCAGACCCATGATTTTCCACACAAACTTGGATTGAACTCTTTCAGTACCAGCCTCAAAGGTGCTGATCCATACTGGAATACCATACAGTAATTGAGCAATAACTTTAGCCTTAAATACTTTTAGTGTGGCTGGAATGAACTGGTTGCCTCAATTAAAAAAGAAACGTAAAATGGCTGATGCAGTAACAGTAGCCATATTAATTGCTGATTTGCACTGGGTTGACCAAGACATATTATAACTGAAATGAAGACCCAAATATTTGAAGCCCTTGGCCTGCTCTATTTCTTTTACATCAAATATCCATTTTTGGATTCTACAAGACTTAGCAATTACTAGTATTTTAGATTTCTCATAATTCAGATGTAATCTATTTATAGAGAAGAAGCTGAAACATCTATTTAGCAGATGTCTGAGCCCCACCCTTGTACAGGAAAGTAGTACTGTATCGCCTGCATAAAGTAAGATGGGAACATGAATTGAACCCAATTTAGGGAAATGACAATCTTCTTCTACTAAAAAGGGGGCAAGGTAATTGAGAAATAGATGAAATAGAGAAGGAACAAGTATACATCCCTGTTCAACTCCTTTACAAAAAGGAATTTTAGATGTTAATTCCCCTGTAGTTGAGCATTTAATTTGACAGGTGGTAGAAGTGTGTAACATTATGATTAGTTTAAGGAGTCTCTTATCTATACCTGATTGGTACAGTTTGGCCCATAATAGGTCTCTGTCAATTGAGTCGAATGCTCCTTTGAGATCTAAAAAAGCTGCATATAGTTTGGAATTTCTAAATTCAGTATACTTGTCGGCCAAATGCACTAAAGTGATACAATGGTCTAGTGTGGATTTACCCTTGCAGAATCCAAGTTGTTCCGGGCCTAAAACTCCTTGCTGGGTGGATTTACCC
Organism: Gekko japonicus; assembly: GCF_001447785.1. Lineage (NCBI taxonomy): Eukaryota > Metazoa > Chordata > Lepidosauria > Squamata > Gekkonidae > Gekko > Gekko japonicus. Next base: position 144,301 of record NW_015173763.1, read on the forward strand.
TTGCTGTGTGGATTTACCCTTGCAGAATCCAAGTTGTTCCGGGCCTAAAACTCCTTGCTGGGTCATCAAAAAAGTTGGTTTGGATAATAGATGCTTGGCATATAGCTTGCCTAGAATGGAAGGAAGGCAGATTGGACTATAATTAGAAGGCATAGTATGGTCACCTTTCTTATAGATAGGGACTACAATTGCGTTCCACCAGGCATCTGGAATAAGTCCTGTTCGATCAATCATAGTAAAAAAATTGGCAAGAGGGACAACCCACCATTCTGGGTCCATCTTTAAAAGCTCTGGGGGAATCAAATCCAGAAAGAAAAATAGCTGATCATGAAGGTGAGAGTTATAGTCTGCAGTGTTATACAGAAATTTGGCACATGTTCCAGAGGAACATGAGCAGTTTGTTCACAAGTGGGTCTTTTTATAGCAGGAACTCCTTTGCATATTAGGTGACACACCCCTAATGTAGCCAATCCTCCAAAAGCTTACAGTAGCCCCTGTAAGAAGAGCTCTCTAAGCTCTCGGAGGACTGGCTACATTAGGGGTGTGTCACCTAATATGCAAAGGAGTCCCTGCTACAAAAGAGCCCTGCATGTGGCTTCTATGTGGCTATATCAGAAACAGAAATCGTAAGACAAATTAATGTGAAACAGAATTTCTTAACCTCAAAAACTTCTATCATACAGAACAATACAAGGAGGAAAAACACATAGGTATTACAGTGAAGAGAAACTTGCAACAGATGATCTCTCTGAATTCAATTAAGCAACTGGTACTTGCTCACAAAATACCTTTTGTGGTAACAAAGTCCTGTTTCTCCAATTCATTGAAGTGCTAGATTCTCTCAAAGCACTCCCATTGCAAAGACAATTAATTTCCAACACATTAGACAACACAGAAACTAGGTTACAATGTACAGCTTGAATGATATAGTCCAGCAATATCAATATAATTGTAATAATAATGCCAGTCACACTAAATGTAATTCTTCCTTTACTAATTAATTCTGCACAATGTGATAAGAGCCCACAAAATTTTATTTAGTAACACAGGAACCCCATGTTGGCTGACATCTATTTGCTAACTCCACCTGGGTTGTCTAAACCATCCAACTCATATATATATATAATGAGTCTTGCAGAAACAGATTAAAGGTCCATTTTCCATCATGTACAGACAGATAACTTTCTGAAGGTCTGTGGTTGCCAGGCGGTGCCAGGTAGCTGAAAGGAGCTTTGGGAGTTGGGACTTGAAGGGCCATGTTATTATCATGTGTACCATTATGTTATTTCTGGTGAAAACCTGGAAATGATGTAGGTTTCCTCTAGGAGTTACCAGCAACTCAGTGGGAAAATCTAGAGCTACCCTAAGTCACTTCCAGGTTTTTCCTAGGAGTGACATAGCAGTGCACATGACAATGCCTTTAAAACAAAATTCTCGTTGCTCAGAGCAGCAGCAGACAATAAGGGCTACTGGCAGGAGGCCTCCCACTATGGCAGGAGGCCTGGCATACCTTGGAAGTCCACAAGTAGGAATTGAAGCCAATACCCTGTTCTGCTACTTTACCTTAGCAACTGGTATTCAGTGGCATATTGCCTGTAAATCTGGAAGTTGAATTTAATTGTCATGTTTAACAAACACTAACAGTGCAATCCTAAATGGAGTTACATCTTCCTAAACCCACTGACATCAATTGATTTAGAAGGGTACAACACTGTTTGAGATTGCACTATGGGACTCAATTAATTTGTTTAATAAACTTAAATATGAAAAGGCATGAGGTTAAAATTCTGCAAGTCTCTTCAGTTCTCAACACTGGATTATACTGTCCTTGACTGTTACTAAATGTAGTGAAAAGGCTAGAAGGATGTGTGTTTTGTTTGAAAACTTGCAGCTATTATTAAGGAATTTGTGACGCTGACAATAAATTATTAAAATACATTTTAGATTATATAAATCTGAAACCTTGTATCAGAACTTAAAGTGGCCACTCCCTCATCGACGATAGGGCACTAGAGACACATCACATGACTCCTGAATCTTCAAGATCTGCAGTCCTAAACTATGGAGATACTTGTACTTTAAAGCACACTCAAGTTGAAACTACATAATTTGAGAACTGTTAGTACTGCTCTGAGTGTATCACCATGGGGAACACTCATTATCATCATGTGCACAGAATGACACTTTTCACATCAACATAAAATGGATTATCTTTTTCTGATGAACACTTATAGCATGCTTGTGAGTTTTATTAGCCAATATTCCCATTAAGTTACTTTTCAAAGAGATTTACAGTATGAAATATTTTCTTTTTGCAGACATGGATAAATGTTTTCAATGTCCATATGATTATTATCCCAACAAAGACAAGAATTCATGCATTCCCAAAGTTGTCATCTACTTGTCCTATGAAGAACCCTTAGGAATCAGTTTAGCCATTGTTGCTATTTTGTTTTCTCTGAGCACAGCTCTGGTGCTAAGAACATTTATGAAGCACCACAATACTCCCATTGTCAAAGCCAACAATCAGAACATCACTTACACTCTTCTCATCTCCCTCCTGCTCTGCTTCCTTTGTGTATTATTGTTCATTGGACGCCCAGAAAAGATTACCTGTTTCCTTCGCCAGACTGCCTTTGCCATCACTTTCTCAGTGGCTGTTTCTTCTGTGTTGGCAAAAACAATCACTGTGATTCTAGCTTTTGTGGCCACCAAGCCAGAATCCAAGACCAAGAAGTGGCTGGGGAAAGGACTGGCCAACTCCATTGTTATTTTCTGCTCCTTTGTTCAAGTAGTCATTTGTATTCTTTGGTTAGGAACCTGTCCCCCATTCCCAGATCTTGATATGCATTCAATGCTGGAAGAAATCATATTAGAATGTAATGAGGGCCCAGCTACCATGTTTTACTGTGCCCTAGGCTACATGGGCTTTCTGGCCATTGCCAGCTTTACTGTTGCTTTCCAAGCGAGGAAGCTGCCTGATAGATTCAATGAAGCCAAACTGATCTCTTTCAGCATGCTGGTGTTTTGCAGTGTTTGGTTATCCTTTATACCAACATACTTGAGCTCCAAGGGGAAATACATGGTGGCTGTGGAGATTTTCTCTATGTTAGCCTCCAGTGCTGGACTTCTGGGTTGCATCTTTTTTCCCAAATGCTATATTATTGTTTTGAGGCCGGAACTGAACAGCAAAGAACAACTAGTGAGGGGGAAAAGGTTTAAATGACTGACATGATTAAGATGGATATCAACTAAAAATATATTTTAAAAGAACTTTCCTGAACATTTTTTTGTTAATTTGTTCTGTTTTTTTAGGTTTGTACCACAGTGAAGGGACTAGCACTATCTCCCCCCCCACTTTCCCTAACAAGCTAAAACCCTTTTGATTTGTTATAGTAATTTATTACCATGCTATTCTAACCTATACAATGTGCCACAAATATAAATTCTGTATTATGTATTCTGTAATATGTGCCAGTATTTTTTCCTCAAAACACATTACACTTTCACTAAGCAAATAATTTTGTTTCCTTTTCCTTTCCTTTTTATGATACAGCTCTTTTGGCCACAGCCTTTAGCCTAATCATACATGGGGGGAATCTCATTGCAGTCACAAAAGGTTTCTTTTTAATTGAAAAGAAGAAATAAATTAAAAGTTAAACTCTTTGAGGGGAAGAATACAAAGAAGAAGTATCTTTTGTACAAGGCAGCATACACCCCCCCCCAAAATCAGGCTTTATAGCCAGCTCTCAAAGCTAGATACTTAGGCAATTGCATCAGCATCAACCTTGCTCAGGTAGCCAAAACCGGAAGTACAAATAACTAAGTCCTTTAAAAAAATTTTGAACACTTTATTGAATTCAAAATGGTTACAAAATGAAAAGGATATTAGAATAACATTTAACAATTAATATTCATTCTCAAGGTTGGCATATCAAAAACTAACTCCCTTCTTAACAATGTGGATAGCAGCCAGCAAAACACCTGACAGAGATAATAAAACAAAAAATTAAATAAGAAAAAACACTCCAGGCAGTGGAGGACTGCCACAGCATTGTTCTCAGCTCAAAGGAATCCCAGTGTCTTATCTATGGACACATAGAAAACACCCTGAAAAGGGGAAAAAAGCCAAAACAGCTGCCTTGAACAAAACAAAGCAGCAAGTCCAAAATATCAGCAGATAATAAAAGTGAAAAAGAAAACTTAGCTCTTCACGGAGCACAACAGAATACCACTGCCCAGCCAGCTGGAGCCTGTTTTTATTTTTCTTAATGAACTTTATAGCAACAGCTAAGTATGCCAATTTAAGAAAAAAGAGTATGCTTTCTTTCTCAGGATACTTCAGTGGAAATGACTGAAGTCTGAATTTGGGAAGCCAGATTTGGACATGAATAGGAAGGGGAGTGTCTGTGTACTACAGTGATTTAGAAGAAACTAAAGGGAAGATGGTTGTTTCTTTATACTGAACTTCATGGCTCCCTCAGTGAGATAAAAGCATAGACCACTTTTTACTTTTGATCAGGCAGATCAGGGCAGGCATCATAAAGCTGACATCACCATCTCCTTTACTCACCTCACATCAAGCAATGTTGGCTTATTAATGAGCTGAACATCAGTGGGTGTTCACTGCCGTGGAGCCTACAGTCATATTAGACATCTGAGACAGCCAATAATCCTGCAGGAGTTACCATTGCTGATTATTTTATACTGAGCTGAAAGAGGTTCTCCAGCCCATGTGGAGCTTGTTCATAGAATCCAAGTCAATGGCTGAGTTCAGACTGGCAGTTTGAAGTGGGAGGGAGTCGTGGCAAAAAAGATCTGGAACAAACTGTTCTGGGTTTTCCTGGTCACACTGCACCGACTGATGCGGGAGCATACCGGGAAGGAGGCGCAAGGGAGCGTTCACACTGTTGGCCCAGAGGCACAGCTGTAAGCAGCTTTTTCTGGTAATCCAGTTGTGTACTCTTATGCGCATGAGCATCCCTATCAGATTGTGGCTTTTCACGTTCACACTTCTGGGAAGCAGGATGGACATGGGATAATCGCACTTTCCAGGGTTTGATACCACTTTCACCTGGTATCTTTTAAATTCGGAAGGGAAGTGTTATAAGATGGGTTGAGTATGGCTGGGGAACACCTGACAGATGTGCCTGTGTGAATGGCCCCTTTAATCCATTTGTGAAACGTTTCTGGCTCATGCCTATATCGGGGTAAATTGCCAATCTGAACTCGACCAATATTTCCTCCAAAAGGGCATCCTACCTATACACTTTTTCCTAGGCCATTTCTCTCAATACCTTGTCATATCTTCACTTCAGTTCCATGTTTGTATGATCTATGCCTTCTTTGGGACCCTGGGGTTTGAACCCTCTACCCATGTAAGATTGTAATTAGTTGGTGTTCAGACTCAGTTCTGTTCAAGAGGCAATAATATGAGACACTGGATCCATGCATTGCATTTATTTATTATTTTATTTATTATTATTTATTTATTTATTACATTTTTACCCCGCCCTCCCTGCAAACGGGCTCAAAACCCAATATATTTATGTATTTACTTCTTGGAAAAGTGATTTATTGCTGTCACAAAGAATGAACAGCTTTGTATAAGGTTTCTCATTTTTTTAAAGGGAATTGTGGGTTTATGGTGTTACTGCAAAACAAACAAACAAACAAAAAGGAAAACCCAAGCTCCTTCAGGACTGTTTTTGATTTTACCCATGCAGATAGGTTCAGCTGGGTAGCTGCTCTGGTATGCAGTAGAAGAGCAATATTTCAGTCCAGTGGCGGCTTAAAGACCACAACATTTCCAGGGTATAAGCTCCCTTCACCAGATAACTCATGCAGCATTACAATTAGAGAAGTGTCTGAGTTCGAAAGATCTCTTACTTACAGGAAGTACAAAAGCTTTCATCTGAGCTGCCTTCCCGCAGTTCCTGTGGGAAGCTGCTGCTAAAAGATCTTGCTAATGAATTTCTAGCTGTACCTCTCAACCATCCTTCTGGTACACATCCCCCCCCCATACTCTGGAAGGTTATAGCTCCTTCCATGGATTTCATATCCTCACATTACTAAGATCTGGGACCAACTGTACTCCAAGAACCATAAACATGTGATCACATGTGAATGATATCCTCATTCACAACCTCATCCCAGAGCTATTATAAGAAATCAGATGTACTTGTGTGCTTCTTGCTGGCTCTCCAGGTGGATTACAAAGTTAAAAATATATATAATAAAAAAGGCTTACAAATTTAGAAAACACAGCAATAAAACTATAATATGTACAATGCAATTAACAATGCAATATGGACAACACAGATAATAAACAATGCTATAAAAACACCTAAAATTTTAACATACATTAAAACTACAACTACCCTTAAGAACATAAGCTCAGAACAGTTGTTCATTTAGTTCAGCATCTTGTCTCACACACTGGCCAAGTAGTTCCTCTGGAGAACCAACAACAGAGTACAGAGGTCAAAGCCTTCCTCCTGGTGTTGCCTCCTGGAACTAGGATTCAGAGGTTTACTGCCTCTGAATGTGGAAATTCTTTAGTCACTATGACTAATAGTCACTGATAGACCTATCTTCCATTAATCCATTGTTAGCCAGCAAGGAGCTTTTTGCTCTTCTATGAACTATGAACTGTGCATAATGCGTGTAAAAGGACTATGATGCCAAGTGACCAGATTGAGATGCCAGACATGCGCCAGCAGAAGCCTGAGATGTTGTGCCAATGGTCTTCAAGGTTGCCCTGTTCCAGATATGGTTATACACACACACCAAGCACTACACCAGCAGCCATTTGCCATGGCTGTTTAAAACCAACGACTCACAATGCCATTAAGTGACTCTGTTTCTATCATGCTGGCACATCCCCCACACACAGAGCCTTCCCTTGACAAAGGAATTGGCTCTCCTGTCCACCTGGAAGAACTGGTTTTGCAGACTTGAGACAAAGGGAGCAATCAACTCTAGCCGATGACTCATCATGCCAGGCCAGTGTCAGAACCCACAGCCAACAACGTAGTACACACTTTTCAGGAAAGGTAATACTTTATTGAAGAGCTATAGATGCATTAACATAGGCACTGTTAAGAATGACGGCTGCCCATGGGCATAATAGGATATAGGGTATTTGTATGCACCCCCCACTGCCCTGGCCAATTAGCCACCCTCCACCCTTCTAAAGGCTAATGCTTTTAGAAGACAACCAAACCTCCCCACCCCCATGGTGGCATAGCTGATAGCCAGGTGTCTCTGCTTCCAGCTTAAATAGCATCTAATATTGCCCAACCTAAACCCCTTTCATCTATTGCCTACATGACTGTTTGGAACGAACCACAAGGGGTTGTCCCAAAGGAGGTGTCCAGCAAGCCCTCCCTCTGATGACACCCCAAGGAAGGTGACTAGCTAAGACCTCCCCCTTAAGACCACCCCATAAAAGAGGGTACACAGCAACACGCCCGCTCTACTCTCTCTACACCCCCTCCACGACCCCTATACTCGCTGACTCTTATCTTCAGCTACCTTGCCACTCCCCTTACCCCAAGGCTCTCGGACTGCAGCCAGAGTCTTTCCACGTGTGTCTGCCGGTTCAGTCACGTTTCCCATTTTCTTAGTTTAAATCCCCATTTTCTTATAGTTCCCTTAATTTTTCATTTGGAAGCTTCATCATCATCGGATCAGGTAATTATTGCCCACCAACAATCACCTTGCTAATGCGAAAGTGCTATCCAATCTCTCCAATTTTCTTAGCTCTGTACAATTTTGTGCGTGCTTGTGTATTGTTTGAATGTGACAAAGACTACAGTAAAGACATTTTAATTTGACTTCAGCCTCCGTGTCTGTTACTGGTATCTCTGGAGAGGTGGGACCTCTGTATACACTGGTTGCTTCCTATTGCCGATTACTATTTTATGATATCATAAATCCCCAATATTAAATAATAACTCAGAGCAGTCATGCTAACATCCATCTAATCCCTTTTTAATGTTGACTATAGCTGTAGACCTCACTAAATCCTAAGGCAGCAAATTCCACATTTTAATCACTCATTGTGTAAAGTAGTATTTCCTTTTATCCATCCTGAATATCACTTTTATTGGCTGCTTGAAGGTTCACAACTGTGTTGAAAATAAAACTGTAGGCTTCCAAGGGGGGGGGGATGCAACCATCATCTTCTTGTCAATCACTATGATTCCAACTGTTTCATTCTCAGCAGCTACTCACTTTGAATTGCAAATATTATTTGTAAGTACAAAAAGTGTTTTGGAAAAGTTGTGTGTGTACTCACACAAGGATCACCTACAGCTCACAACTCAGTCCAATACATTATTAATGACCTACAAGCCATGCTGGATAGTGACACTTCCCTCACTCAGGCACTGGGTGGGGTGGTCTTTTCTTGTTTATAGACAGCCTACTAACATAAAACAACTTCTCATATGCAATGATAAACTGCTTAACAATAACATGGAATCTAATACCAAGACCTGCAACAAACCAAGATGCCAACTTTGCTCTAATATAGATCCTACCAATACTATCAGTCGACCCAACAATATCAGCCATACCTTCTCAGGCTCATACTCCTGCACATCCTCTAATGTGATTTATGCCCTTCCATCCTCTACACTGGACAAACAGGCCAGTCCCTTTGACAAAGAATTAATGGACATAAGTCAGATATTTGAAACCACAGCATTTAAAAACCAGTTGGGGGTCATTTTAACCTTCCAGGACATTCAGTTTCTGACCTAAGAATAGCAGTTCTCTTACAAAGTAATTTCAAAGGGAGTTTAGAAAGTGAGACTGCTGAATTGCAACTGATAACAAAGCTCAAGACAATACATCCACCTGGACCAAATCAAGACCTAGGTTTCCTGTCTCATTACCAAAGCTGATTTCTCCATGCCTACTACCCCTCTGCATATTACACCTAATCTAATCACACCTGCTATTATCATTTGCCTGCTAATGTCATTCAGTATCTGAAATCACTCCACTTTCCAATATATAGGACATATGGATTCACATTCTAGCTGTATCTTAAGAAGGAAGCAGTGACTCATGAAGGCTCATATCCTTCTACAAATTTTGTTAGTCTTTTAGGTGCTACTGGACTCTTACTCTTTTCTAATATTATGCAGCTGTTGATACAAACTGATCCCATCACCAAAAAATGTTTCAGATGGAAGAAACTTGGAAGGGAAGAAGTACTAATGAGAGCCCTTACTGAGAAAGGATATGGAACTTCTTCAAGGTGTTTTTATTAATTGTTCCATGCTGTTCAGATCAGCATAATGATGTAAAATCTGGGCCCAAAAATGCAACCAAAAAGCCCAGTTTGGTGAAGTGGTTAAGTGCACGGACTCTAATATGGGAAAACCGGGTTTGATTCCCCACTCCCCCACTTGTACCTGGCTGGATGACCTTGGGCAAGCCACAGTTCTGATAAGAGCTGTCCTTGAAAGGGCTCTCTCAGTTCCACCTACCTCACAGGGTGTCTGTTGTGGGGAGGGGAAGGGGAAGGAGTTTGTAAGCCACTCTGAGCCTTTGAGTGAAGGGCGAGTTATAAATCCAATCTCCTCCTCCTCCTCCTCTTCTATAAATTATCTCCTTAGCCACCATGTACTTTTCTTCGGGGCTCACGTAGTTTGGAACAAAGGACAACAAAACAATGGAAAATGCCAACAGGCTGAAACTTGGCTTCATTGAAACTGTCAGGTAACTTCCTGGCAAGGAAAGCCACAGTAAAGCTGGCAATGGCCAGGAAACCTATGTAGGCCAAACCACAGTAAAACTTGGTGGGGGACACCTCATTACATCCCAGTATACTTTCTTGAATCATTAGATGCATGCCAGTATTTGGAAAGGTGGAGAAAGTTAGTCACACAGCACAAATGCATCATTTGCATCTATCCTAGTACCTTTCTTCCCCCACCCCCCAAAAACCCCTCTTCATGAAGACTCCATCATGAATGCCTGAATCCATCTCTTTTAGACTCACACTTCCAGCACACATTTTCATCAGTGTGGTATATGTGAAGTTCAAGAACTAGTTGTATATGATCTTATAAGTAACTTTGTTTTAGACTGACACTAATGGCTGAGGCACAGAATTAAGAAAAACATAGCTGCCAGTTTTTATCAGACACTGCTGTCTATACATATGATTTTGTCGTTTATTATTATAATCAAAGTTAGATCCTGAAAGCCCTTTAGTTAAAATTGCATACATTTCTGATATTAAACCTGATATGCTACTTCTTGTACATATTAGCTTTTCAAAGGATGTTAGCTCAATTCATAACTAAACTATTTGCTATTTCTCCCCCCCTCCCCCGTGGTTTCACCATAGGATACTGATCAGCAACTAGTGTTTCATTCAGGGGCATGCCCAGCATGGATATCCTACCACTGTCAGGAATTTAGGATGAGGCTGACTGCTCACCAACTGTACTTAAAATGAAATTTCCAGAGCAACCAAAGGAGGATCTGACAATCATCTTCATGTACATCACAACAAATGCAGCTGTTTCTCTCTCAGCTTCTACACACCGTGAATCACAATTATTATTTGTAAACTTTTAATGTCACCTACAGCCCCCCCAACCAACCCCCAAGTGGCTAGTCATACAGCCCCATCCCACCAAAAACAGATATGTCATTTATAAGAATTTTTGAAGGGTGCAAGTGACAGCTTTTATTGACATGTATACACAACATCTTTATCGTGTTCTTTTTAGGCACGGACAATTAAAACCTTGTTCTAGGGTCAGAGTATTATTTACTTGGATACTTATACACTAGTTTTCTTCCCAATGGGGAGTCAAGTGGTTTACAAAAGCATTCTTCCTTCTCTATTTCATCTATGTAACCCTATGAGGTAACTTATGAGGTACCCTATGAGGTAACTACATCTAGCATTTGTTTCACATTTTCTCAGCTGGGAGGAAAAGGTGCAGCTCAAAATCACATTCAAATACCTCAGGGCAACACTGTACTGACTGCAAAGTTACCCCCGAACGGCCATAAATCTATGCATAGGGTGCCATAAAACCCGATGATCAAAGAAAGGGTACCATAAAATCCGATGAACAAAGAAAGTGAACATGGCATGCAGTGTAGAGGGTACCATAAAATCTGATGATCAAAGAAAGTGAAAGCAGCATGCAATGCAGAGGGGAATTTCTGTTCCAATGTGGGTTTCATAAAACAATGGAGGGAAAAACCAATGCAGAATCACGCTTAGACTGAGACATGACTGCCCCAAGTTCACCAAGCAAACTTCCATGTCAGATTGAGGATTGGAGCCTGGGCATCCCAGATCCTAGTTTGATACTGTAAGAACTACACTGTAATAATATTATGCAGTTTTTTTAAAAAAACAAGACAAAAGGCTTTTATTAGTTAAAATTAGCCTTCATTCCAGAGAGCTGGAAAGAAGTAAAACAAAAGCAATTTTGAGACAAATTGGGGTGGGAGTTTGGAAATTACTGGCATTAACCTTTTCTATGTTGGGAAAGGATATGAAAGACAAATGGAACTCCATGATGAATCATGGGAATGGGGGCAATCTGAGGCTGAGGTCACATGAGCAGTTTGTGCCAATATCATTGCAGTACCTTTGCAGACTTAAAGAGCATGAGCAGACAGCAACATTTGCCTTCCATGCCCCAGTTGTTGCCACCCTATTCTTCCCCATTTTGGAAGCAGAGTAATTAGGCACCAGGGGAAGTCCGGTGTTTATGGATGTCAATGCTTTCACCCCATATTTCTGGATGCCTGAACTCCCTTGATACAAGCTCAACCCGATCGGAAAGTCTGATTGCTCTGTTTTCTTTTCAGTCCTTGTTGTTGTTGTTTTAGTCAATTAGTGATGTGTGGATAACCACATCTTCATGCACAACAAGCTTACAGCTGTCCTCTGAGGCAAGAAGGGAAGGAAGAGCAAGCTGAAAAACCTTCTTTGTTTTTTTCATGCTAGTTCCTCTGCCTACAGCTTTGCAACATACAGGGTGGGGAAGGGATTAATTGAAAAGATGAGTTTATTCAGAGGGGGAAGTAGCCAGCTGCCAAAATGGAGTGGTGCTTCAAATAAGTGGCTATGCACATATGTGAAAGGCGCATTTAAAAAAAGAAGCCACCTAAGCACCGACTCCTGTTCCACAGCAATAATCTGAAGAGTCGACCATGGGGTGAGTGCACAGTGAGGCTGCTTCAGGGTGTGTTGTCTGGTCACCCCTTCCCATGCCACAAATAGAGGCACCACCAGACCGTGCCAAGCCTCCAGTGCGACCAGAGCCTGAATTTGGAAAGTCTCCTCTTCAGTCTCCCATTAAAAGCTCTTATAAGCTTCCAGTGCCTTGAAAAGGCAATGGGTTCTCCAAAAGAATACCTAAAATAGTAAATTAGGTTTAATGTAATTAAATATTAAGTGCAATATTAGATGAGGTTTTTTTTAAAAAAAACCCTCCTAATTATCCCTGAAAATGATAATGGACAAGCTGGGAAAGGTGCAGAAACAGCAAGAAAAATGATCATGACCCCCCCCCCCCCCCCTCTACAGGTTTTAAGTCGTTTGAAGCTTTTCAGTTCAGAAGAATAAGGAGGATCCAACAACAACAAAAGTAGCAGCAGCAAGCAAGCAGAGCCATGCCATTCAGCTGAGTCACCTGGTTCATACCACAAAGAGGTTACTAAAAGGATGGGATCCATCATTTATAAAAGTTGCTCTAAGTTACTTTGGCAGAGTGTATGTTGACTCTAGTGCTGGCTCTGTGTAAATTCAAAGAAGAAGAAGGAGGAGAAGGAAAAGAAGAAGGAGAATGAGGAGGAGGAAGAGATTGGATTTATACCCTGACCCCGCCCTTCACTACCCAAAGGAGTCTCAGAGCGGCTTACAAATTCCTTTCCCTTCCCCTCCCCTCAACAGACACCCTGTGAGGTAGGTGGGGCTGAGAGACCTCTGACAGAAACTGTGTAGTTTGGTGTAGTGGTTAAGTGCGCGGACTCTAATCTGGGAGAACCGGGTTTGATTCCCCACTCCTCCACTTGCACCTGCTGATGTGACCTTGGGTCAGTCGCAAGCTTTGGCACAGCTGCCCTTGAAAAAGAGCAGTTTGTGCCAGAGTTCTCTCAGCCCCACCCACCTCACAGGGTGTCTGTTGTGGGGAGGGGAAGGGAGAGGAGTTTGTAAGCCGCTCTGAGACTCCAAGTGAAGGGTGGGGTATAAATCCAATCTCTTCTTCTTCTCTTCTTCTCTTTTTCAAGAACAGCTGTGCCAGAACTATGGCTTGCCCAAGGTCATCCAGCCACTGCAAGTGGAGGAGTGGGGAATCAAACCCGGTTCTCCCAGATTAGAGTCCGCTCACTTAACCACTACACCAAAAGCAAAGTTTCAATTTTGATTTCGCACTTCATGAGATATTCTCAGTCTGGTGCTGTCCTAAACCCCATTTTTTTAGGGGGGGGGGAACACAGGATAAAAATCTAATAAAAGCTAAAACTACAGTCAGGAAATATTTTCTCTGGAGTTGTTCTTCACTCAAATACTGTATGAACATAAATTCTGCCTGATTGTGTGTCAGCACACCAGAAAGTGGACAGGAAAAGTACATGTGAATATTTTAAAAAATTCCATATGCCATAGCTAGCCTACCCATGGAAACTTGTAGGTGCCCAAAATTTCTGGTGTCGTTTGGGAGGCTTCTGAATAAAGGTTCAATAAATGGAATCAGGTTATCCTGAATGGGACTCTTGTAGTTGTGGGGAAATCTGTTTCTTGGGAAAATAAGTTGCATTGCAGCAAGAAAGGTCCACTTTGACTCCACGCAGCTGTAATAAATATGGAATCCCAGAGTGACATTGGACAAGATCTGGGGATTTTCATTGATCCCTTTTACAGCAAATGCAAAGGCCAGGATGTGCTGGTCATTCTAAGTCAATACACTGCAAAGAGATTTTTATTTTATTTATTTTGGTCACAAACTTATTGCATATTTTGTAATGTTACTAACATTATGCTCTGCATCTTTTCATTGTTTGTACTCATTATAATATAGTGACACTATATTTCATGAAACAATCCTTAATCCAGGATTGTTTACTTAAGAGGAAGGTGGTTAAACTACATGAGGGTATTGAGCTATCAGTCTTCAAAACATGGTACATCATTGTTGCAAAGTTAATATTTAAAGGAGAGTACTTGTGTGGACTGTGTGTGCACCTGGAAGTCATGGCAGCCTCTGGTGACTGACCCCTACTGGAGATGATACAGACTATTATCTGGAGCACTCCCTCACTGACCCAGATAAAAGATTTGTGATGAAATTATAACAAATATGTTTTCTTCAGATGTGTCACAGAAAACTACCTGGAGGAGCAGACAGTTTGCTTTGTAATTATCGGAATACCTATGATTAATCCTACTGCTCATTGAAATCCACAAGGGAATCAATAGGCTATTTCCAAAACTGATAATGTAGAGTATAAAATTTGCTATGAATTTACCATATTCAGTTCAGATACTGGCATAGGGGCAAGAGATAGAAGTGCTATTTAGATATTTTTTTTAAATCTAATGACTGTAGTCCTACATAAACAGAGGGTCGGAGAAGGACCATCCAGTATGTTGCTATTAGAGGCAATGTTGCCAATGCTGCTCCCGCTCACCCTTTGCAAGACACATAATGCTATGTGCACAATCAGTGATCCAGTCCCTATATTTCACAAGTATTACCAAGAAGGAGATGCCATGATTGGGTCAATTGGTTTTCGTATTTATGTCCCTTCAGAAATGATGTCCTTCAAGGATCAGCCCAATTTCACATCATATAGCATTCCCTTGTAAGGTTCTTCTTCTTCTTCTTCTTCTTCTTCTTCTTCTTCTTCTTCTTCTTCTTCTTCTTCTTCTTCCTCCTCCTCCTCCTCCTCCTCCTCCTCTTCCTCTTCTCCTTCTCCTTCTACCAGTTCTATGGATTGTCTAGAATTCCAGCCGGAACCAATCTCCAATATATTTCAATATTATATTTCTCGAAGGAACAGACGGAGACCTTATTTCCAATTTAGAAGGTGCTTCACTTTCTTTTGAGTTTTTTTTTTTTTGAAGCTATTGGACATGCACCACATTTTCTGCAAGTTTCTATGTAGTAGGATTTTAAAACAGCTTTACAATATTAAATATCTAACTGAACCCAAACTTAGTGAGATGGTATAGTGATTGTTGTGTTTTGAAGGAGGGACACCTTCTGGAGCACAGTATCATGTCAAAAATTTTACTTAGGGTTGAATATTTCTATATTCTATATTTCTATAACTCTCATTGTAGTGTACTGACTAAGAATTATCAGCATATCATGGCCTTGGTGTTTGCTGTGACAGAGATCAATGGAAATCACGAGATCTTACCCAACATCACTCTGGGCTTCAACATCTATGACAGCTATTACAATGCAAGACAGACATACCATGCAACAATGGAACTTCTGTCCACAAAGAACAGATTTATCCCCAACTACAGGCATAACAGCCACAACAATCTGATAGCAGTCATTGGGGGACTTGAACCTGAAATCTCCCTCCACATAGCAACCATGCTAAGCATCTACAATATTCCACAGGTAGTGTGTATTTGTGAAGCGGGATGGGAGTTTATGAAGTAATTTTGTGCTCTGAAGACTGGGATGTAGTATAAGAGATACTTGAAAGTCATATCCAGGATATGAGAATCAAACCATAGCAATTGTTAGTAACTCAGGGATACGTTTCTTCTCTATAAATGTATTCGCACAAGCACCCATAGATGCCAAAGTAAGAGAATTCCCATTGTGTTTCAGTCCATGTTCTCATGTCAATTTGCAGAACTAGTCATTCAGTTTAATTTCTAAATGGAATTTAACTACAGTACCAAAGAGTTTACATACAGATGACCGCAATTTCAAGTAGTGACTTGTATGTATAAGTGTATCATCAGAGCTGTAAGGACACCTTTTGTTCTTGTGAAGGTGAGACAAAGCGTGGGCTTAGACATGCAGAGATTCACTTCATTCCTTTATCCTTGAGGATTCACAACTTAAATGCATGTTTTTAGGGACCATTGAGAAGTATCTCTTTTGAGGTGACATTAGGTGCTATTTTCCAGACATGGATTTGGATCTCAAGCAGCACAAGAGCAGTCATACTTAAGGAAGGCTTCTTTCTCTCCCTTTTGGTTCTCCCCAAACTTGTGCTGCTGCAGCTCAGTGGACTGTGTAGGTCAGTGTAAGGGGCACTTTGTAGCACAAGGGAAGAATCAGCAAAAAAAAAACCCTTTCCCTCTTGTCCAAATGGAAAGGCCATTCCATCAGAGGAATTGTTGTTGTGCTGATAGAATGGCACGTTAGGATCCAGCCTTTGGTATTATGGCAGTGTTCCCTCTAAGCTGAGTTAGTGTGAGCTAGCTCACATTTTTTTTATCCTCTGGCTCACACATTCTTGTCTTCGCTCAGGAAGGATGGCTCCTGAGCAAACTAATTTATGCAGTAGCCAAATCGCTCACTCACAACTTTAATGCCAGTGGCTCATGAAATAGAATTTTTGTTCACAAGATCCCACCATTTAGAGGGAGCGTTCATGGATTATATTGTTGGATTTTATAATGATCAAGAATAAAATATGTGTGTGTAAACTATTTCACAGGGCTGGCACTTCCTGTTTTAGGGTACCCTTGCCCTCCTTTGTGCGTGTGCATGCACATATCCTCATATGAATACTATGATTATGATGATACTAGATAGAAATATAGCATTATATAATAATTTTCTCAAACTATGTGCGCACAGAAGTAAACCAGTCCATCCTGAACAGTCCAACAAATAGAAAATACTGTTTTGTTATTTTGTTTAAGAGATGTGCCATATGCTAGTACGAGAAAATAAAACAGAAGTTGAGGGGATCTTTATATTTATTCCGGCATAAATGTATGTGAGTCAGAGCCCAGTTCATCAGAGGCATCTGATAAATTGAATTCTGACCCACAAAAGCTTTCATGCTGAATAAATCTCAATAGTCTTTAAGATGCCACTGGACTTTAGCTTCATTAAGCTATTATAGGTACATATTAAACTTTTAGCATATCTCTGTTTCCATCATATAATGTATAATGATTTGTATTGTATATTGTACAAAAGCATAAGGTATACATTTTTAAAGGATCGACTTGAAGTAGGACACTGCAATTGATTGTGGCTACTAGATATATGTGTACCCAGCATGAACATATTGGGAAAAGATACAGTCAATAGAACACTTTTTGTGGAGAAATTGGTACATGCCATATTTTAAATATATATCTGGTTCTAGTTCACTGCATGAAGTATCCTTCATTTTCCTCTTTGTGAAGATCATTTTTAAAGGAAGCTTGTATTCATCCATCTGTCTAAAAGCAGGCTTAAGGCCATAGCAAAGATGAGATCAAGAAAAAGCTGATGTTACGTTACTGTGAGCAAGCTGTGGTTAGTTTAGCAAAGCCAACATACATGCACACACCTATATTTATATCGGCTGAATAACACAGAAAGCCACTACAGTTCAGTTCTTATGGAGATGGCAAACTTGTCCCGGACTTTAGTTCATTAGATTCGAGTCAGGGGCTCACATCACTGAATGATCTTCTGAACAAAAACAACAACAAAATCCCAACACATGGCAAACTAACTGTATATGTCAGGGTTTATCTAGAATGCTTTCTGCAATTTTGATATGAAGGATTTTTGTTCTGGCTTGTAAAAGTATTCAGTTCTGAGAACCAGGATGTGGTGATAAGTAGCACCACACTAGGACTGGGCTTAAACCCAACTCAGTATGAAGATAATTTGGGCCAGTCACTCTCTCTCAGACAAACCTAACACAAAGGTTTATTGGGAAAATGAAAAAGAGGAAGAGAAAGCTAGGTATGCCATTTTGTGCTCCTTGAAGGAGGGGTAGAAAAAATATGATAGAAATATAGATAGATATAAGTTGCTGTTGCTGATCTCATGTAGTATAGGCAAGATACAAGTTGCCACCTCTGTGACATTTGGCCCTAATATGTGTGTTCGTGTGAATGTGTGTGAACTGATAAATAATGTGAATGTTAAAGAACTTTACCAGAGAACGACACTTAGAGATGTGTAATACAGAAAACTGATGTCAAGTTACCATAGTGAAACTTTAAACAGTCTTTCATTCACAGTATCGTAGTTGTGAAAAGCGTACCAACATTTTCTATGAAGAAAACGAAAGTGAGTTGTGTCCAGTCCAATCAACTTTTCCATTGGTGAAAAAAGAGGAGATGTCCTCTTTGACTATCTCAAAGGTCTTAGATTCATAGAACACATATAGACAATGCCATGTGGAATGCAATAAGGGGGATAATTGGGTGACACAGAGTGAAGAAAGCTGGCTGGATCCATCCCAGATTCTTGCCATTAAGATACAGTCCCTCTAATCTAGTTGCAGAATTGCTCTTCATATTACAAGCAAATGAAAACATTGTCATCGTTTTTCCATAAACCTTATTATTCTGTTTCATCACCTCCTTCTCCTCCCAAATGTTAACTACTTTTAGCTCTCTTATGGTCCCACTCCAGTGATGCATCATACAATGCCAGGCCTTTCCTTCTACCAGATGGTCCCCAATGAAGCCCATCAGTACATGGGGATTATTCAGTTGCTTCTGCATTTTAAGTGGACGTGGGTTGGAATAATTGCTGTGGATGATGATAATGGAGAAAGGTTTGTGAGGACCCTGATTCCAGAGTTTTCCCTGAGTGGCATCTGCATTGCTTTCATAGAGAAGATCCCTCAAGTAACATATCTTAATCTACACATTGCTGATATCTTAGTAAAAGGGTGGATAATATATGAAATTATTATGACCAGTGAAACCAATGTACTGGTCTGTTTTGGAGATACAGAGTCCATAGCAAAACTTAGATGTTGGATGCATCTATCACATATGGCTTATATAACAGATGCAAAAGGTAAAGTGTGGATTATGACTGCCCAGATGGATTTCACGTCCTATTTTTTTCAAAGGAGTTGGGATCAACAAGTCTTCCATGGCGCTCTCTCCCTCACAATTCATACAAATGAACTATTAGGATTCCAACAGTTTCTTCAGAGCAGAAGTCCTATCTGGACAAAGGATGATGGCTTCCTCCAGGACTTCTGGGAACAAGTATTCTTGTGCCAGTTTTCTGACTCACTGTTAGGGAAGAAGTTTGAGGAAAACTGTACAGGGGAGGAGAAGCTGGATAACCTTCCTGGAGATGTTTTTGAAATGAGCATGACTGGCCACAGCTACAGTATCTACAATGCTGTCTTTGCAGTGGCACATGCTTTGCATGACATGTATGCATCTTACAAACACAGAATGATGAGTGGAAAGAGACATAAACCTCTGGAACAACAGCCATGGCAGGTAATATTTCAAGGTAATGAGTGTAGGAGATAAGCATTTCTGTAGGTACAAATATAGGGCCCCATCTCTACAACAAACTCTCTCTCCATAAACTTTTCACACAGTCCCTTCCTCTCAAAACTGACTAGAAACTGACTTGTTTACTTCTGGGTGTGGCCTGTAAGATAAGTGACCTACCATCTGACCCATTATTCCGCTTTTCTGAATCACCCCAAGAGAAGTCTTTGTAATCTTTTCTTGGTATTTTCTATGGGAGAACATTCCATCTATAGCCTCAATCTCTGACCTAGAGTAAGAATTCAAAATGATCAACTGCAGCTGAATTTTTTAAAAGGTAGATGGGCATAGGTTCCATATATTGTGATAGAATCTCCAAGCCACCAAAAAGGAAAAAAAGCTCACCTCTTCCATGAATTTAATAATAGTGAAATAACAGTATGCTCATTTTCTACTTCACATTTTTCCTTGCATTGGCATTGTGGACTCTTGAATGTGTAAGGGAGGTTTGTTGCTGCTGCTGCTAGTATTTATATTTATTCCTGTCCTAAAGTTTGTACTGGTAAAGCAGATTCTGATTTAGAAGAATATATTGCAGAAAGAGAGAGAGCGAAATAGCTTTTTTTTTTTTTGCTCCTGTTCCCTCTTGGCTTTTCTATCTCTTATTCTCATAACTCAGCAAGTTTATGACAAAGAGGGAAGTGGACAGAGGTAGGAAAAGGGAGATAAAAGGGCCATGTGTTCCAAGATTATTATCACACCACCCTAAAAATTCTACAGCAAGTCTCAGGGGAAAAACAGCTTCATTCTACATCAAGAGATTTGTGCAATTATGGAGTATGCCATTACAGTTAGTGTGCCATAGTGGTTGGAATACTGGATTAGGATGGGGCAGACTAGGATTCAGATCCCCACTAAATTATGGAGTTACCAGGGGACAATCTATCTCTCAGTCTAATCTACTGGGTCACTGTGAGGATAAAATAGAGGAGGAGAGAACCACATGTGCCATGTTAGGGTCCTTGAAGGCCAGCAGTGGATAAACATGTAAAAGACATGACAGTTTAATAGATAAGTAGCCCTTTCCCAACGCTAGACTCCTAGGGAATCACTACTGATTCCTTATTTCTATCCCTGCAGTTCTTTTCTGCCTCCTTATCTGGATTTCCATAAAAATGGAAAGAAAGAATAGAACCAGGAAAAAGAAAAGAACAGCATGAAACACCCGAGTCCCTTGGTATAGATATACATGGCTTCTCTAATGAGATTGGTTCTGCAGCATTCCAAACAATTTGCTATCTGTCTTTTAAATGAAACACCCAAGTCCCTTGGTATAGATATACAAGGCTTCTCTAATGAGATTGGTTTTCTGATCTGAACCTGCACCATTCCAAACAATTTGCTATCTGTCTTTTAAGTGATTCTTCACTTAGAAGCCAGAATTATCCTGCAGAACTTAGACATAAACAGCTACTCCCTTTGAATTTTATGACATGTTTGTGTTTTCTTTGTTAATTTAGCTCCACTCCTTTCTGCGAAGTGTCATGTTTAACAACAATGCTGGGGAGATGATTTTCTTTGATCCCAATGGAGAATTAGTAACTGTATATGACATTATCAACTGGGTCACTTTCCCAAACCAATCCTTTCGTAGGGTGAAAGTTGGGAGGCTAGATCCCAAGGCAGCTGCACACCTAGCCCTCTCCATTAATGAAGATGCCATCACGTGGCACAACAGTTTTCACCAGGTGGGCTTCCAATGTGGTTAGGTAGGAAAATCTTTTCAGTTTGAATGAGTACTGAGGGACAAAGTAGATGTGCCATATTAATGCATGTTAGACTGTACTGTTGCCATTTAAAAATGGGATTCAATAAGTTTTTCCTCTGATTAAAAACAAAAGAGGAAGGGTCCTCTTTTGACAATCCTTTTGACCACACTGTGCCAGGAATCACAGGATCTGCATCAGGAAAAGCCGGGGGGGGGTACAGTAAGGATGGGAATTGGTGAAGACTGAGTAAAAAAGCTGGATCCATCCCACATAGCTTAATTCCCCTGAGGGTGGGGTATCAATACAGTGAAATTTGGAACTTGGAAATTAAATTTTGAGGAAACCTTCTCAAACTTACCTTTCCTCAGGTGCTCTTCCCAAGTAAAACCTGACTTAACCATGACATAAGCAAAAGCATTTACCCCAGAGACCTTTCACTTGCAGAGGGTCTTGTTTAAAATGGGCCGCTATATGTCTTTGCCAAAGGTCTATAATGCCAGCTGGTACTGTGTTGAACAGAACACAAGAACACATAACTTCTTTGCACCTGAGCCCCTTTGAAAACTGACATTTTGGTTTGAGGAAGATGCAATAGGTTGAGTTGCTGAGCTGTTCATTTTTGTCTAGGCAAAGAAAATAGAAGGGACACTTCTGAAAGTTACCATACCATGCAGTCATATCAGATAAAAACAGGGAGAGCAAAGCAAAATAAACATGCTAAATCGAATGGTCAGACCAGCTTTTTTGTCTTATATTTTGCCTAGCTCCCCTCTTTATTAAAGACTCTGTCACATATGGCTTTTATTCATGTAGGTCTCATCCCATGATCCTCAGCACCTGGGCTGCTATTCACTGGGGTGGGAAGCAGTAGGGAATGACAGCAACATCCTGATACTCTGAGGTCATCCCGTGTGAACCAGAAAATGATGTCAGCATATCACCTAGGGATGCCAAGGATGCTCTGGCATTTTGGCAAAATGGCAGAGCATTCACAACACCACCCAGTGAAACACTGACAAAAATTCTGGTTGCCGGGGGGTGGAAGTGATATCATTGCATAGCCGGTGATGTCATTATGTGGCTGGTGAGGCACTGCTTGGCAACCCCACTTAGCAACATTTGTGTTGACCAAAGAAGACTCTTTCCTCCATTTGCCATTAGTGTCAAAGTTCGCTGGATCCAGCCCACTGTTCTGAAGTTCACAAAATGTCTGGTAAATATCTCTTAAGGTAATAGTGCTATGGGCTATGATGTTCAGGGATGATGGCATCATATTGCAGGTCAATCCTGACACTTTGTCAGGTTCCTTAGCACGATCACACCACACACCTCACACCACACACCAAGGCTTCTTAATAAGATAAGTGTTTAATGATAGTCCATTACTAAGAACAAGTATACAGCTTGTGTCAGGATTGACCTGCAATATGATGACCACTGAGTTATAGTAAAATCAAATGTCCCCCCTCCATAAGCTAAAGCCAATGATTACATTTCGTGTATGCAGACAAGCAAGCGGTTGCACACCCAAACTGTTAAGATTCCCAGGCTGGGTAATTCTGCAGCTGTGATAACAAGGTCAGGGCAGAGATAAGCAGTGAAAAGCTAGACAGGATGAGCTGGCGTGGAGAGGGAGATGCCTCCTCCACATTCCAACACCATGACAGGGCTACCTGATACATAGTCAGTAGCATAGCACATTTGTTGTAGGAATTCTAATGGAGAAGATTGTAGTGTAAGAAATGAGACATACACACTTTTCCTCTCTCTACTGAAGGACCTCGTCTCTAGACCACATTGGTGGTTCTGCCCTCAGGTGCTAGGATCACCAGGCTGCTTGGTGAGCTCACTCTGGAGCAGGCCACATAGAACTGTCTATTTAAGAAGCAGTCGTCTGTTAAGTCAACTCCTGCTGCCTTCCACGAAAGTGATGGCCTCTCTACTTGTGTTCTTGGACTGTTTTGCTCATATGGAGGCTGTGTTGTTCTGAGCACCTCAGGGTGATCTTGCTGGTACTTGGCCTGTGCAGCTCAGTGCATTGCAGGAGTACTATGTGCAAATGTCTTTGCCGCATTCCTAGGTTGCCTCCTCCATGTAGCATTGGCGTATTTATTTATTTATTTATTTCAATTTCTATCCCGCCTTGCCTGACAAGGCTTGACGTTTGCCAGGAGCTTTCTTGGGGGAAGTAAGAGGTGAGAGGTGTGAGGGGGAGTTGGTGTGAGGGAGTGGTGATGTGGTGGACATTTCTTCAGGTTCATGAGGGAGGTATGCATCGAAATGGCTCCTAGAAATGTCCTTTACTATCTCCCCATAAACATTCATACCCTGGCCCTGCTCTTACACCTGACAGACACCGGTCTGTCTGGTGTTGGGGGGGATTGTATGTAAAGGCATCAAGGAGGCTGGGCCAGCAGCAGTGCTAAGGCAATCCTGCTGAGCAAACCTCACTGGTGGCTGTAAGCATCCCACCTCTTCTCCTACACCTGACAGGCAGCTGCCTGTCCAGTGTAGGAGGGGGAGGAATATTAGAAGCCACTGTGGAGGCAGGGCCGGCAGGATCACTAAGGCATTACTGCTAGGGCGGGCTCCCTCATGGCTTTAAGCACTCTGCAACCACTGCTGCACCTGACAGACAACCACCTCTTAGGTGTAGGAGGTGGGGGGAGTGTGTTGGAAGCTATCCCATCTCCTCTCTTACACCTGACAGGCAGCTGCCCGTCCAGTGTAGGAGGGGGAGGGGGAGGAGTATTCAAAGCCACTGTGGAGGTGAGGCTGCACCTGACAGACAACCACTTGTTAGGTGTAGGAGTTGGGGGGAGTGTGTTGGAAGCCATCAGAGAGGCTGGGCCAGCAGCTTTGCTTCACCTCACAGGTGATTGTTGGCCACTCCTGATTTCCTCAACTGTCATTAGCTCTCTGCAGTCCCCTATAACTGTTTTTTAACCTCAGAACACTGAGCTCTGCAGCTGACCAATCAGAGAGTGGGGGGTGCAGGGAGGTAGTTGCCTGGCAGCCGCATAGAAATCAATGGGGGGAGCACATATTACCCCCTTTGACCCACTTAGGGGTTGAATTTCTAAAAATCCCTTCTTAGTGAGCACCTACACGAAGGTAGGAGTGCTCTTCCCGAATTTGGTGTCTCTAGGTCCAGCAGTTTGGCCTGGGCGTTAATTTTATGGTGAGGGGACTTTCTTTTATATATATAGAAGAACAAACTATTATAGAACACAGAAGAAAGAAAGAGACTTAACGCTCTAACCTAACTGCTGAAGGAAGTACAACAACAACAAAAAGGAAGCTCTTCAGGAGCTGGAAGTCTCCAGAAGAGCCAATCAGGAGACAGCAAGGACACAATTTGAAAAAGTGGGAAGTCCCTAGTCTAGCTATGCTAATTACAAGTCCTTCAGATGTACCCCTATAGGATGATCTTGAGATCTTCTTCATAAGGCTACACTATAGACCTTGCATATTTCAACACCAAGAATATTGGCTGTTGTACTTAGGAAAGTGCCAGCACACTTCTGAATACAAACTGCTGTCTGGATTCTCAAAGTAACATTGTCTTGCTTTTCATTGTGGATCAGGTATTGCCCACTTCTTTTTGTTCTGACAACTGCCATCCAGGATTTAGCAAACAAAGGAGAGAGGGGGAGACATTTTGCTGCTATGACTGCATTCCATGCCCTGAAGGAAAGGTTTCCAGTCAGAAGGGTAAGAGATGTTTTGTAATGAGAAATATGATGCCAGCTTCCTGCACAAATCAGGATACCTGTTATGAGCACATTTCTAAATTAAGCTAGTCACGGCTTAAACGGTCAAAAGATCAGGCCTGACAGCACCACAACTCAACAGAATAATGTGGAGAAGGTGAAAGAAGACCACATTCTGAGCCAGTTTGAAGGAGGCCGAAAAAAAATCCTGCTTGGCCCAAGGGAAATCAACTAATCTCTGGATATGAGACAGCAGAGCCTGGTGTAAGTGCAAAGTTGCTTAAATCTCTTAATTGTTATTGGTTGGTCTGCAGGAGGCAGCCAACAATTGCCACGGCCAATGACTTTCCTGTGGGGAGTGGGAAGTTCGAGGAGAGAAGGACTTCAGTGGGGTATAATACCATAAAGTCCACCCTCCAGAACTGCCTTTTTTATCCAGGGGATCTGATCTCTGTTGTTTGGAGATGAGTAAGGAGATCCCCAGGCCCGATCTGGATGTTGGCAAAACTACCTTTGCTTCATTCGAAATAGAGTCTGGGAGAAAACAATGTATTTACAGAGGATTTTTCATTAATCTGATGAGCTGACTAAATATTTATGTTATTTCCAATGTGCAAACTGTTGCCAACTCCAGCCTGTCCAAGATTTTGGGGTTGGAGTCTAGGGAGGGTGGGATGTGGGTTATAATGCGGGTTATAATGCCATAGACTCCACCCTCCAAAGCAGCCATATTTTTTACAGATGAACCTATCTCTGTGGTCTGGCACCACCTAGAGGTTGGCAGCTGAAAATATGAGGGTTGGATGCTGAAGTGTAAACTTGGGCTTCAGAGCCAAAAAGAAGAGAGTGGGATAATGAATCTATTTTTTTCTTCTTCCACAATATAAAACACAGACAGGATTGAGGGGGGGGGAATAATTTCAGTATTCCTGGGAACGAAGGGTATTATCTATACTGCACATTAAGACTGATTTAATACCAATCCCTTTCTCCAGGAAACCCTGGGGAAAGGGAATTCATCTCTTTAAACCAGGTGTACATATAGGGATTCATTACTCCTTGGATAAAACAGCCAACAACACTTCCTCAGAAGCGGGCACTGCTCTATTTACTGTCAAGTAAATTCACTGCCACAGGAAGTGGTGGGTGCTACAAGCATGGACGGCTTCAAAAGGGAACTAGATAAGCATATGGAGCAGAGGTCCATCGGTGGCTATTAGCCACAAGGTATAGATAGGGACTCTGGGTTATGTTCTTATGTTAAGTAGATGGTGAACTGCGTGAGAGATGTGGCAGTTTTTCTCTTTATACTGTCAAGGGGGAACAGACTTTCCCCTCACTTTTCCTCACTCGAGATCTTCTCCGTCTTAGCATCTGCAGGTGGCTTGCTGGCTTGCATCTTCTTTCCCAAATGCTATATGATGTTGCTGAAGCCTGAGCTGAACCAGAGAGAACACTTCATTAGGAGAAAAACATAAAGGATCTAAATGCCTGTGTCAAGAGGGAACTGACTCTTCTGTCACTTTTCCTCACTTTTTTTCTTTTTAAAAACTGTATATGAATAGATTATGGCTGTTAAATCTAAAAAAAGGAAGGAAAAGGGACTGGGTATATGATAGGTCTATATTTATTAGACTATGGGACAGGATGTCCAAGTAAGCCTCCATGTTCTATGGCAGGATGCTTCTCAATGCCTGCTGCTAGGGGCATACAGCTGGGGGGCTGTTGCCTTCATGCCCTTCTTGTGGACTTCCTGGAAACACTTGTATGCTGTATTAGAAGGACCTTTGGTTTGTTCAAGCAGGGATTTTACAGCATATTAGTAGCCAATCAGCAGAATCCTCAGAATGATGGATTTGTGAGGGTGAATTATATTATCTGAGTTCTTTGGAGGCCTTAAATTAATGAAAGTAAATCATATTTACATCACATTTAGACTGGTTTTCATATATTTCAAATTCATTTCTGTTTCCGGTGGAACAATTTCACTCTCCAAACACACACACACACAAAGTCCTCTCAGCTGCTTTAGCACATGCTTTTCAAATATTTTCACGTCTCATCAAGGCATATTTTGAAGTTGGTTTTTCCCTATTTTCCTTTCGATTAATTTACATACTTAACGTTTTTCTGTATTCATGAAGGATACCCAGTTACGTAGAAATCCCTACTCAGTATGCAAGTGGGTTAGTTTCATTCACATGTAAACCAACCAATTTACTATTGGTAAATTGGTAAATTGGTAAATTTACTTTAATCAAAAGAAAACTATACCAACATGAGAGCCAATGCATTGCTATGTTGATAGATACTATCTGGAAATTCCATTATGCTCCTCAGTTAAGATATTTTCTTGCATCTGCACAGCAAGAATTCTCAGTTTTGCATTTATTGGAGCTGTGAATGAAAATGAATGCACATTGGTGTAAGAGCATTCACATGACATTTTTCTTTGCAGTTCAGTCCATCAGCTACCATTTCTCTGAACTGCTGCCTCATTGTATCACTAAAGGGCTTTTTGGTTTGCTTGTTGTTGTTTTTTTAAAATCAGTATACTGTATTGTGCTACGGCAACCAAGTTATTGATTTTTTAAAATAAAAAACCTCAAAAAGTCTTCCAGTAGTGCATCACAGAAAACAATGGTCCCATGATTATTTCCCCCCACCTTCCAGGCCTTTTCTTTTAATCTCTTTAATCTTTAATCTCATATGACTGTTTCATGTCTTATAATCCAATCCTAAACTGATTGACTCCAGCCTAAACTCACTGTTTGCAATGTGACAGATATTGTCACATTGCTAGATGTAGTAATTGTTATGGAATGTGAGAATCAACTGAAACTGTGTCTCTTCTCTGCTTTACAGATATGGATGACTGTGTCACATGCAGTCTGGAATTCTATTCCAGTGCAAATCAAACTCAGTGCATTCCCAAGGTCATAACCTTCCTGTCCTATGAAGAACCTTTAGGCATCTCCTTAGTCATCATCAGTCTTTCTTTTTCTTTGGTCACAGTATCTGTTCTAGCAACCTTTGTGGAACATTGTGACACACCCATAGTCAAAGCCAACAACCAGAACATCACCTATGCTCTTCTGATATTTCTCCTGCTTTGTTTTCTTTCTGCATTACTATTTATTGGTCAACCTGGGAAGGAGACTTGTCTCCTCCGACAAACTGTTTTTGGCATCCTCTTCTCAGGGGCCATTTCTTGTGTGTTGGCCAAAACTATCACAGTGGTTTTGGCTTTTTTAGCTACCAGGCCAGGAAGCAGAATAAAGAAATGGGTGGGGAAGAGGTTGGCCAACTCTCTCGTTCTTTCCTGCTCCCTTATCCAAGCAGGCATTTGTGCTGTGTGGCTGGCAACCTCTCCTCCATTTCCAGATATTGACATGCACTCAAAGAATGAAGAAATGATACTAGAATGTAATGAAGCATCAACTACCATGTTTTACTGTGTCCTGGGCTATATGGGCTTCCTGGCCATGGTCAGTTTCATGATAGCTTTCCTTGCCAGGAAGTTACCTGACAATTTCAATGAAGCCAAGTTTATCACATTCAGCATGCTGGTCTTCTGCAGTGTTTGGATGTCCTTTGTTCCAACCTACCTTGGCACCAAAGGAAAATCCACAGTAGCTGTTGAGATCTTCTCCATCTCAGCATCTGCAGGTGGCTTGCTGGCTTGCATCTTCTTTCCCAAATGCTATATGATTTTGCTGAAGCCTGAGATGAACAAGAGAGAACACTTGATTAGGAGAAAAATATAAAGAATTTAAATGTCTGTGTTTTCTCATATAAATTGTACTTGAATGTTTATAGTGGAATTGTTCAAAGAGTTTACTTCAAAACTGGTGAGCAGCTTCAGGATGATAGCAGGAAATGCAGTGCCAAAAATGAAGGGAATTGGATGATCCTGGCACAGATTAGCTACACAATATCCTTCTTCTAGGAGCTGCGGTGGCTCAAGTGGTTAAGACGCTGAACTGCAGGCTGTGGAAGGTCAGTAGGTCAGCAGTTCGAGACCCGAGTGTGCCGCATGATGGAGTGAGCTCCCATCTCCAGTTCCAGCTCCTGCCAACCTAGCAGTTCGAAAGCAAGAAATTGCAAGTAGATAAATAGGTACCACTTCGGTGGGAAGGTAACAGCGTTCCGTGCACCTCGGGGTTTAGTCATGCTGGCCACATGACCACGGAAACGTCTTCGGACAGCGCTGGCTCTTCGGCTTTGAAACAGAGATGAGCACCGCAACCCTAGAGTCGGATTCGACTGGCTTTCAGGCAAGGGAACCTATACCTTTACCTATCCTTCTATTTGCAATGGAAGCAAAGGTTTACTCATGAGAAGCCAGGAAAGTGCAGGCAGCACAAACAGCACAGCACAGATAGAGAGGATGGAACACATTCCTTCCTTTACAATACAAAGGGTGTTTAAGAACCTCTCTGATCTATCCGAGCCTATGTGGGGTAGTCCTACGAGAATCTGGCAAGGATATAGGAGACCCATGATGGAATCCCACCTCAGCCATGGAAGTAGGTTGGGTGGATTTGAAACAGTCATATCATTTCACTCTTACTTACTTCACAATGTTGTTGTTGTGAGGATAAAGTGAAGGACAGGAAAACAATGGTTGGAAGAGATGATAAGCAAGGAATTGCAGACTTTGTGACATATCCAAATACTTTTTATAAGTGATATCTATGCATGCTTTACTACCAAATTTACATGTGGGGCAATGAAGGTGACCTACATTAAATTTATGTTCCAGTGTAAATATAGGCTAGCCAGACTGTGCATGTGGCTCAAGAATACAAGACATTATTATGAAAATCATCTTGGCCAAACACCCAGCGACATACAGAAATCTTCTGCCTTGGTTTCTCTGATGAGAGCAAAAGGGCAAAGCATGCATTTTGTAAAGAGGTTTTGTCTTGTTTAATGAAGTTGTTGGACCATGAAATAAACATTTTCAAAAACCATATCACTGAACAGCTGAAGGGAAAATAAGGTGTGATACTTTTGTATGAAGACACAATGAAGTGTTTTTTTTTTATAGTAAAATTGTTTTCATTCAAAAGACTGGTACTTTAAGTCATTCCTATTTATTTGATTAAAACCCCTCATCGCCACAATACCTTCAAAGCAACTTGCATTTAAGCAAAGTGAAAAACTGCATAACTTAAATAAATAAATAAATATATTCCTACCATACAACATCACTGAAGATGCTAGCCAACCTTATATGCATTAAGCTAACATTTGTCCATTATCTGTTACTGAACTGCACTTTATTAACTTCAATTTAAATAGAGTGGGTTTATTCATTTTTTAAATTTATTTAACAAAATTTATATCCTGTCTTTATGCCCTCACAACAGCCACCCAGGTGGCTAACAAATTTAAACACACATAATAAAATCACATTTTAAAACCAACCCCCCCACAAAAACACACATCATTAGAAATTAAAAACATTAAAAATCATACAAAGACATTAAAAACCAGCAACTAAGATTTGGTCAGGAAGGAAGTCTTACTGAAGGAAGGACACATTTTTTTTTAAAAAAAGTTTTCACTTTCTGGTGAAAGATGGCAACAGAAAGGGGCAGATTAACCTCCATGAGGAAGGAGTTCCAGAGTTTTGGTACCATGATGACAAGGCCCTCTCCCAGGTTGCAACGGGTGTAATCTCAGAATATGGGGTACCTAGTGTTATGCCTAGACCACTCCTCCCTCAGAAAGATGAGCGTGGTACCTAGAAAAAAAGGTGACAAAGGCAACCTTCTTTCTCAGAATCTCACAGGGTCACTAACTCTTCCCTGGTCTGCAAATAGGATCAAAATAGGTCCTACAGTCACATGGAATGTGACTTGTCAGATACTGACCAGTGGCTTGTCTAGAAAAACATCCTAAAAGGTAACACTAACCAAAACTGATCAGAAAAGGCAGTAACACTAACCAAGTCCCTACCTTGCCTGACCTTTCCTCACCTGGTTATCCCAAGTAAGTACCTAGTGGGAACAGATATATTTTGACTTACATTGATGATTTCTCTAAATACACAGTTCCTTACTTTATCAGGGAAAAGAGTGAAGTATTTTAAAAACTCAAGGCATATATTACAATGATTAGCAGCCGGTTCCAGAGGAACTGCTGGCAATCCAAACTGAAAATGGAGGAGAATACGTGGGACATGATATAGAAGGTATTTAACTGAACAAAGTATTGAACATCAGCTCACTATCCCATACACACCAGAACAAAATAGCATAGCTGAGAGGAAAAACTGCTCCCTGACAGAAATGTGCAGATGCATGTTACTAGAAGTGGATCTACCAGTGAAATACCAGGGAGAAGTAATCAACACAGTCACTTGGACACTCACAAATCTACCTCTGGGAAAGAAGGCAGTAGGATGCAAATGGGTCTTCAAGACCAAATATGATGCTGAAGGAGAAGTACAAAGTTGCAAAGTGAGATTAGTTGCCAAAGGGTATGCTCAGGAATATGGTAAGGATTATGATGAGACATTTGCGCCTGTAGTAGGACACACTTCAATAAGGATGCTATTAATTATAGCAGCAACAAAGAAAATGAATGTAAAAACAGCCTTCCTAAATGGGGAAATAAAAGAAAATGTTTATATGGAACAACCACCAGTATTTGAACAGTCCACAGACAGAGAACTAGTATGCAAACTATAGCAGACCATATATGGGCTCAAACAAGCTGGAATGAAAAAACCCTCAGATGCTGACAAAAGAAGGATTTGAACAAGGAAAAGCAGAGCAATGTCTATATTTAAGCTGAAGAAACAGCAGGTGTACTTACATCCTTACCTACGTGGATGACTTGATTGTTTGCTGTAAGGATGAGAAAGTCTATAGTGAAATAGTTAAACATCTAATTGAAGAAGTAGAAATAAAAGAAATGGATGACATCGGCCCTGGTCAAACGGAAGGTTTTGCCCCACAAGAGGGATGGATCGGGGCGCATCAAACAGGCGCGATCACACCGCAACATCTGGGAAGCAGAGTGCACCCATCCCCAATCCGTCCTTTCCGGGCAAAACCGCACATTAAAAAAAACCCTAGAAAAAAGTACTACCTACCTGAAGATCCGCAGCAAGGGCGGCCATGGGATCGCCGGTGCGCCTGTCTTCCGCAGCATTCAAGGCTCCCAGCCAAACTGCGCATAAGCACACATGTGCAGCCGGCAGCCTTGCTCTCCGTTCTGTGCCCCCCCCCGGCATCTGATTGTGCCAGTTTGGTGTAGTGGTTAAGTGCGCAGACTCTAATCTGGGAGAACCGGGTTTGATTCCCCACTCCTCCACTTGCACCTGGCTGTATGACCTTGGGCAAGCCATAACTCTGGCACAGCTGTTCTTGAAAAAGAGCAGTTTCTGTTAAGAGTTCTCTCAGCCCCACCTACCTCACAGGGTGTCTGTTGTGGGGACGGGAAGGGAAAGGAGTTTGTAAGCCACTCTGAGACACCTTTGGGTAGTGAAGGGCGGGGTATAAATCCAATCTCTTCTCTTCTTGTTCTTCTACTATGCAGAAAGGTAGAAATCACCAAGTAAAATAGACTAGAATGAAGTGAACAGACTTTCCAGGTATCTCTGTGGTACAATCTAAAATTGAAGTTATCAGTAGATGACAGACCCAAACTGGTAGGATACATGGATGCAAATTGGGCAGAAGATATCACAGACAGGAAGTCAACCAGCAGATACCTATTATTTTATGGAAATGGAGCAATCAGCTGGACTAGCAGAAAACAAGGGACTGTCCCTGCATCAAACACAGAAGCAGAATTTAGATCTGCTGCAGAAGCATGTAAACAATTAGTGGATATTACAATTAATGAAAGTCTTTGGCACTGAAAAATGCCAAGCAGCATGAAGCAGGTGAGAAAAAAGTAACTTCTCCCAGCCAATAACAGAATAATGCAGAAAATTCCTGCTTAACCCCAAAGTGTCCTGGAGATTCATCCCAAAGCAGGACAGGGAACACATTGTACACAGAACTGCATCTTACATCAAAAAGAAAGGAATCAGCTACTGATTGGGTAAGCTAATTCAAAAACGGTTATGATATTCAGGGCTACAAGCAAAATTCAACAGACAAATCAAGGACATAAATCACATCCTAAACTAAATAAATATCTGTGTGCATTCCTACAGATCTTGCTAATCTGAGTCTACACATTTCAGCATAGTAGCAAAGAAATGTTAATATGAGCCATATTTGCCAAATAAGCTTTGCCAAACAAGAATGAGACTTAATATGTTAATTGACATAGCAGAAGGGTTTTGAACATTTGTGAAGGCATCAAAAACTCACAATTTGTCCAAAAGTACTTTGATCCCTCCCTGACTGAGATGGCCCAGGTTAGTACTTAGATGGGAGATCACCAGGGGAAATCAAGGATGCTATGTAGAGGCAGGCAATGGCAAACCACCTGTGCAACCCTAAGGAGTTGCCATAAGTCAGTTACTTAAGAGCACTTTACATACACAGAGAGAGACTTCAGTCCAAAGTTTGTCCTGATTTCCATCTTTTTTTATGGTGCCTTTTTGTGGCTTATTGTCATCCAAAAAACCCTGTGCCTAGTCTTCCCACTAAACAGTCAAGCTTTTGCCTATTCTGTTTTTTGTGTGTGCCTATTCTGCAGAGTTTTTGCCTATTCTGCAGAGAACATGTAAACTCAACTTGGACAATGTTATTATCTCCTCTGTAATTATCACCTATGATTAATTCAGTTGCTTGTCAAAGCTCCAAAGGAACTACAATGGCTGTTAGAAAAATTAGTAATTAAGACAGTAAAGTCTGCTATAAATACATCATTTGCCATTCAGAGGTACGATCAGGGATGGTGGATAGATACTGCCTGATCAGTCTGGTCATGAGGCTGTCGACTCAAAGTCACCTAATTTTTTATGATGCTGACTCTAATAGAAATGAGGAAAGAGGGAAGTCTTTATCCAGATGGAAATTTTTTAGTCATGATGCAGTTTCTCATGCTGTTCACACTGCTAAATGCACTACCAGGGATCCCTATTCTTTACAAATGTGTTCAAACAGGAGACTTTATGATTGGGGGAATTGCTTCTCCAATATATGTGCCGTCAGAAATGGTATCCTTTGAAGCTCTGCCAAATAATATATTAAATAAAATGGCTGTGTAAGTAAGGGTTCATTTTTTAAAAACCACAATTGTTATCTGTACTGAGTTGTATTCATAGTAGGCAAGACATAGAGGCTGCACTGAATTTTAGGAATGTATATTGATTTTCATATCTGTTTTAGAAGCTCAACTTAATTCACTGCATACCTTATGTTTCCATTCTTCTCTGAAGAATCAATGGGATTTTGTCAATTTCCTACTCTAGGAAGATAGTATACTGCACACTGGTATCAAACCTCCACAAATACCTACATGTGGGATGCAGGTGTTTTCATAAGGGAAGAATTTTCCAGTGAAACAATTAATATTCCTTCCAGTCTTCATCAAATGTCAGATTCCTCACTTAGCAAAAGGAACCTTGAGCAGTATTCGGGATTAATAATGTATCTTATTAGATTGCATTTTGCAGTCTATGTTCTTGCCCCATCCCTGCTACTCAGGCTGCTTAATGGATCTAACCCCAATCAATTGCATTTCCTATGGATAACCTTGGACATTCCCAAAAAGCAACTGGGGTG
Source organism: Gekko japonicus (assembly GCF_001447785.1). Taxonomy (NCBI): domain Eukaryota; kingdom Metazoa; phylum Chordata; class Lepidosauria; order Squamata; family Gekkonidae; genus Gekko; species Gekko japonicus. Next base: position 178,934 of record NW_015173763.1, read on the forward strand.
GGTGTCACACATGTCAAACCATGTGCCACTTTCATGAAGCTTAATAATTATATTACATTATAGAACCACATAGCTTTTGACTGAGGGGCATTTCACATGAAACAAAGTCATTGACCATCATGAGGACTTCTTATCAGACATGCAAACTATATCTATGGTGAGCATACAAGCAAAGCCACTTCATAGAGCACAATGCCATAACTACTGTTTTGTTAAGTGATGAATATCTCTGTGACTCTTGCCCTAGTGCACAGACTAAAAATTATCAGCATGTCTTGGCCTTCGTTTTTGCTGTGAAGGAGATCAATGAACACTTGCATATCTTACAAAACATCACCATGGGCTACCACATCTCTAACAGCTACTTCGATGCAATACGAATTTATCATGCCACAATGGAGCTTCTGTCTACAAGGAGCAGATTTGTCCCCAACTACAAATGTGACAGAGAGAACAGTCCAATAGCAGTCATAGGAGGACTTAAATCTGAAACTTCTTTCTACATGGAAACTATTCTAAGCATCTACAGAATTCCACAGGTAAGCTGTATATGCAGAGCATAATGGGAGTTTAACAGGAAGGGTGTAATTATTATAGAAAGACAGACTTCACCACTTCCCAAGAAATCTAAACCAAAAGATACCTTATAGTTCAGTGAAATACTTCTTTTGTGTAATTTCAACCATGTGGGAATCTAACATTCTCAAAATGCATAGCATTTGTGCTGTGTCTTAGTCCATGTTCAAATGTCTGTTTAGAGAATGCTATATGTAACTGAATGTCTTCCATACCAAGGACTGGTTCAGTCATGCATGTTCCTACCCAGAGGTCATTTCGGGGGGTATTGCGGGGGATCGCAGTTCCCCCGGGTGAGGTGTGTGGGGGCAAAACACACGACGAAGCCACACCCCCTGCTTCCGGCCGCCCTGCTTCCGGCCTTCATTCAGCCAGGAGGAGGCAGGAAAAGAGGGAGGGTAAGTTGCTTCCTCCCCGCCTCTCCCCACCCCTGCCTGCCTGGGGCCAGGGAGGGCCTTGGCAGGGCTTCCTCACACTCCCGCCGGCCTTGCAGGTCCACTGCCGGGCCTTATGATGTCAGGGGGTGTGGCATATGCTAATGAGTTATGCTAATGAGTCCCCCTAGCTCTTTTTCTACAAAACGACCCCTGTTCCTACCTTGATTACGAATCACTTCATTATCCTTTAATTAAGGGTTTTTCTGTTGCTATCACTGACTATAGAGAGAACTGTGGGCTATGGGAGAGGCTAGGGTTCTGTAGTATACTATATTTTATTTATGTTTCAATTTCTATACTGCCCCTTCCCTCAAAGTGGGGCTCAGAGAAGTTCACAACAGTATAAAAGCAGTGGTAATAAATATAGTTACAAGGGTATAAAATTCAGAATATAAAAGCAAACCATTTACAACTGATAGCAGTGGATCCAGCATTAGTCCCCAAAGTACACTTAACTGGGAAAGGCCTGACCGAAAAGCTCAACCTTGCAGGCCCTGCAGAACCTGGGGGGGGGGGGCACAGGGCTTGTGTCACATCTGAGAGAGCATTTCACCAAGACAGGGCTACAATTGAAAAAGCCCTTGCCTTGGTGGACACCAAATATGCTACCTGAGGGCCTGGCACAATCAGTAGGTTGCAAGGTGAGGACTGCAGCTGCTGAGGGGTGTTATAAAAGGAGAGAAGGCCCCTCAAGTATGATGGTCCCAGGTCATTCTGGAGTTTTAAAGGTCAAAAACAGCACCTTGAATTTGACCCAGAAAACAATCAGTAGCCAATGCAGCTGTATATGTAATGACCAAGTTGTTCCAGTCAGAAACCTGGCAGCTGCATTTTGGACAACCCGAAATCTCCAAAGTGCCTTCAATTGTAGTCCTGCATAGAGCAAATTGCAAGAGTGTATTCTGGAGGTGACTGTGGCATGAAGCACTGTGGCCAGGTCTGGCTGAGACAGAAAGGGGGCCAGCTGATGGGCCTAGCATAGATAGAAAAAAAGCCTGCCTTGCAACTGTGGACGCCTGCTCATCTAAGGTAAGAGAGGCATCCAGCCAGACCCCAAGAACTTTCACAGAGTGCACCAATGAGAGCTGGACCCCATGTAGAGATTGAAGCTTCAATCCCCCCCAAGGCCTAGTCTTACCCAGATATTAAAGGAATTGGACTAGCATCCCAGAAATGAAGGCATTGTGTTAAATTATCTAATTGGTTGATATACATCAAAGATAAGTGAGTTTTATAACATTTAAAGGTGTGCCCTTCAGCTGGAGAGCCAAGCAGTTCTTAGTGTTTAGGGTAACTCCACCCTGGCTCCAAACTTGGCCAGTGGGGGCCACAAGCCTTGATTATCCTTTCATACAGGGCCGTAAACTAAGGGCTCAAGCCTCCCATTCTAGAATTTTCCAGGGGGCAGTGCCTCCCCCAGGCTTCCAGGTAGTATCATGAAGCTGTTTAGGCTTAAACTGTACAGTCTCATCCTTTCCACTTAATTTCTGTGGGACTTTGGGACATTTACTTGCCACAAAGCAGCAGCAGCAGCAGAAGAGGAGGAGGAGGAGGAGATTGGATTTATACCCTGTCCTTCACTTGGAGTCTTAAAGCAGCTTACAAAGTCCTTTCCCTTCCCTTCCCCTCCCCACAACAGACACCCTGTGAGGTAGGTGGGGCTGAGAGGACTCTGACACAAACTGCTCTTTTCGAGAACAGCTCTTGTCAGAATGATGGCTTGCCCAAGGTTATCCAGCAGCTGCGAGTGGAGGAGTGGGGAATCAAAAAACCCAGTTCTCCCAGATTAGTCATGCCGGCTACATAACCACGGAAATGTCTTTGGACAGCGCTGGCTCTTCGGCTTTGAGATGGAGATGAGCACTGCAACCCTAGAGTCGGATTCGACTGGCTTTCAAGCAAGGGAACCTTTACCTTTTTTTTACTTAACCACTACACAAACTGTGATCTTGGGCCAGCCACATACTCAGCCTAAGTTGTGAGGAAAAGAGAGAGGGGGAGGAAGTATTTTCTTTCATATGCAAATGAAATATTTACTAAAATTGTCTCAGTGAAGGAGTTCATAACATCTTCCCTCTCAGAGTTCACTTTCTTAGACTGAGGTTGAGACTTTTATGATTTTTTAAAACCACATTAGTAACTGTTGGTGGCATATATTTTGTGGAAATATATATCTTCATATTTAAATAATATAATTGTGACCTTGAGAGTAGCTTCAGACCAGGGTACCTGCCAAATCTGAAGAACCACCAGCCCAGGTCCCTCCTCGCCCACTCTAGTGCAGGTCTGATATTCTTCACCTTCATTTTACAGCAGACTTATAACATACATTCAGCTGCTACATGACACAACTCTACATATAATTTCTCTCACACACAATGTTCTCATCGGTCCATCCCCCCAGTCCTTTTCTCGCCTTCTGCTCAGTCATTTTACCTTTACCACACCAGTCTTGTCTTTCCTTCACAGTCCTCTCACTCCCTGCTTCATCTATCTACAGGCCTCTCCCACCTGTCCTTAGGCAATTCCTCTGCATCCTCCTTGGCCTTGTTGTGACACCTCCAGTGTGCTCTCCACAGCTGCACTCTCCACATCGCACCTGCCAAATGCTCCTTCTGCCAGCTCTTCTGCTGCATCTTTTTCTGTGATTCCAGAAGGCTCCCCACTGCTTCCCCCACAGCCAGCCTTTAAACTCCCTGGCTGGCCAGCTGGCCTCTGCATTCCCCACAGCCATGGCATGTCACTTCTGGTCTTGTCCTCTTTAATCATGCTGTATGCCCTGACTTTACAGGGCCTACTCATCTGTCACATTAATATAGATCATTAAGTGTGGTCCTGGACCAGCTTCAGCCCTGTGTCCCACAAGTGGAAATTGAGAAGTCTATGCCCCTGCTTGCATACCCGTGAACTGTGTCAAGAGGCCAACCTAATCCCCAAAAAGACAACTAAGGATTCGGCTGATGATCCTCCGCACTGAAGGTGTCCCCTCCCAAACCAATCCATTATACAATGAATTCCTATTCCAGCACTTCATTCATCACAGAATAACTTTCCCTCCTGCTGCTATCCCTTTTGACTCGAATTTAAAGCCTTTCTGTAATCCTCCCTCCACTTTAAGTGGCTGTTCCATTGGAGGAAGAGCTATTTAAGCTGGAGGAAGGTTACTTAGAGGATGGCTGGATCCATCCTAATATAACTGAAAGAGAGTATACACTGACGTGTAGATTATGTGCTCCTACATACATATACCCAGATGTCATTTCGGGGGGGATTGCGGGGGATCACAGTTCCCCCGGGTGAGGGGTGGGGGCGGGGCACACGATGAAGCCAAACCCCCTGCTTCTGGCCCTCATTCAGCCAGGAGGAGGCAGGAGAAGAGGGAAGGTAAGTTGATTCCTCCCCGCCTCTCCCCACCCCTGCCTGCCTGGGGCCAGGGAGGGCCTTGGCGGGGCTTCTTCACACTCCCGCCGGCCTTGCAGGTCCACCACCAGGCCTTATGATGTCAGGGGGTGTGGCATATGCTAATGAGTTATGCTAATGAGTTCCCCTAGCTCTTTTTCTACAAAACGGCCCCTGCATATACCTCTTTTTAAAGATTTTCAGTCAAATTCTCTATGTCTCCTCCCCAATACTTAGCTAACCTACAGCTCTGCGTTGATGATGAATGATAAAGTCACAGCCCTTTCTGTCTATCATATGGTCCCAGATGAAGCCCAACAGTACAAGGGGATTCTTGACTTAATTCTGCATTTCAGATGGACATGGATTGGGATCATTGTAGTAGATGATGAGCATGGGGAAATATTTCTGCAAACCATGCTCCCTCTGTTTTCTGCAAATGGTATCTGTTTGGCCTTCAAGAAAGTATTCCTTCAAGCCACTATGATAGACTATTATATGGACATCCTGGAGAATGGACAGAAAATACTTAATGTTATGATGGGGAGTAAAGCCAATGTAGTTGTCTTCTTTGGAGATGCTGAGTCTGTCTCATACTTGAGATGGTTAGTAAACCTATCAAAAACAGGATTCCCAATGATAAAAGGCAAAGTGGGTATTACGACAGTTCAGATGGATTTTTCAACAAATTTTTATCAAAGGACCTGGGACCTACAAGTCATTCAGGGTTTTATATCCTTCACATTTCATGCAAATGAACCACCAGGATTCCAACAGTTTCTTCACAGCAGAACGCCTCTTCAAGATAAAGGAGATGGTTTCATCAGGGTCTTTTGGGAACAGGCTTTCCTCTGTCATTTCTCAGATTCGATGTTGGTGAAGGAGTTTGATGCATATTGCACTGGGGAGGAGAAGCTGGAGAGCCTTCCTGGAGATGTTTTTGAAATGGGCATGTCTGGTCACAGCTACAGTGTCTACAATGCTGTTTATGCTTTGGCACATGCTCTGCATGCCATGCATTCATGCAAACACCAAACAATGATGGGTGGAAAGACATGGAGGCATTTGAGTCAACAGTCATGGCAGGTGTGGTGTTTTGCTATGCAATTATTTTGTGTGTGTTTGATTTCTCTGTTTTAATATGGGGCTGTATATGTAGGTTGCTGTGGTTGAAAGCACAGATATGACAAGTTTTGCAAAAGTTCCACACTGTATTTTTTTCTAAACCTGGGGCATGAGACTAGATGAGCATGAGATTGTCATGGGTGATCACTTATGAATTTGGGTAGTACTTTATAGAGTTGATGGGGAGGTGCTAGGTAATTTTGACATTATAAATGATGCCCAGCAATTAGGCCCAGAATTGATTTTGATGCAAGAAATAGACTGATTAAGACATGCTATAGTTTATCTGATTAGCAAACTAATAGGAAGCAAAATTATTCTTCTGTGCAAAAAAAATGAATGGGTATCATGTGCACCCTCACCAAATTTTTTAAAAAACACCCTATATCAGAGGCCAACTATTCATGCTACTAACAGACCATCACTCTTTGAAATGGCTGCAAATGATGAAGAACACTAACATTGTAAAAATGGTCATGGTTTATTCAAGCATATAGTCTTGACATGTAGCTCATAAAAAGCAAACACAACACAGTTGCAGATGCTGAATTCAGAACAGGTCCATGAGAATCAGAGTCAGACCAGAGGACCAGCAAGGAATATCTGGACAGATGTATACCAGCTGTAGGATGAGGTGAGAAACTTGTTTTTACAGAGACTATGTCAGAGACAATCACAGATAATTTCCCCCAAGACAATGTCATTGCTAAAAGGACACTGCACACAACCCTTTTGAAGAAGATATACTGTTCTGCTATGAAGAAGAAGGGGTGGAGAATCCGTAGTGTTTTGCTATGTAAATTTTTTTTGTGTGTTTCATTTCTGCATTTTAATGTGCAGTTTTCTAAGTATGTTGGTGTGGTTCGAAATGCAGAACTCTAGAGTAAGAAAGAGTGGGCTGGATGGATGATGGAAGTGTGTTATGATTGAATGGTAGCTGTACCCTAGGGGGCTGAGTTGACTAGTTTGATCGGAGGATTTATGTGTGAAACAAGAGACTTGATTGGGTGAGGATTGAGGTGCTATGAGAAAAATCTGTGTTCTTTCTGGAAGTTGTTATTCGAAGTGGCAAGTTAGAAAATAATCCTTTGTTGCTAGGTCTATTCAAGGAACTTTAGAGAAGAAAGAACTGTACCTATCTGAAACTATTATGCTTATGAACTTTACTGAAACTGTCACACTGTTAAACTTATAAATAAACTCAATTATGTCTAAGAGAAAATAACTGTTTTCTTTAGATTCAAGGATCCTTTTTCACCTCAGAGCCACCCCCACATACTCACCGTTCTGTCATTCTACCATATTTAACTAAGCAATCCTGTTCTTGAATCCAACTAAGAATTCTAAGGCAAGCGCTTTTGGGGGCAGCAGAAATAAGTTAAAACCTCTAAGGAAGGCATCATTTCCAAACACTACAGAGAGGTGCCTTTATTGGTGTTCTATATAGAAGGGGTCTCAGAAAAAAGCAAAAGGTTACAGCAGTTTAATATTTTAAGTAATTGACTGTATAAGAGAAGCAAGTATAAAAGAAGCAAGTATCTGGAGGCCAAATGAGGACACATTCAGTTCAAAAAATCACCTTTCAAGAAAAAAAATCCATAAATTAATCTCTAAATCAGCTAGAAATACTACATTTCTTCAATGCTATTTCTATTATCCACTATGAATTTACAAGTGTAACATTCCTGGCAAATTCAAAGTAGACATGAAGGTGGCACTACTGCTAAATTTCATGGTTAAAAAGTAATCACAGTTGAAATCTGCTCAACCATGCTTAACTGTTTGTTCTCTTACACTGTATTTGATTTGGGTTTGAGTAAAATTGATAGGAAAATGATATGGGCATTGTAAATAGAATGGAGTACAATAAAATTCTTTAATCTATGGATTGTGCTTGATTTGAGATGTGCATCTTATACCCTAATTCCTCATGACAGAAGCTACTTTGGTCTTTATATTGTTTCTTCTAAGGAACAAAATTCTGTCTACAACCTTATTCATTGAGGGACTTTTTGTCAATGCTAAGTGCTTGTTTGAGTTGTTTTAGAAACAGCTGGCTGGATATGGTGCTGTTTATCTGCTAACAGAAGGTCCTTCTTTAAGTCAAATTAGAGTTTCTTGTATCCACTGCCCCACTGCAGCCCAATATCCTCCCTGAGATACTGCTCCTGAGGGACAGGGAAGTACCTGTTGCGGGAGAGAAGAATTGATGAAAATCACACACACACACACACATTCACAAAAGGGGGGGATTAACACTGAACCCAACCGTGGGATCAATATACTATCATTTGGTGCATATGGTATCTCAATTTTCTTCACAGGCTGGGATGTAAGTATGACATCTCTAGACTGCTCATTGCCCAGACTTGATTAATGGAATGCAACTGCACTAGTAGACCAAACAGAAAGCAAATAGCCTACCCTTCTCTAATCCAAATGTGATTGTTTGCAGATATGTTAATTTTAAATGTCTGTGCTTTTAATTTTGGTATAGCTCCATCAATATTTGAGAAGAGTCACATTCAACAATAGTGCTGGAGATGAGGTTTCCTTTGATACCAATGGAGTAATCAAAACAGGATATGATATTATGAACTGGGTCACTTTCCCAAACCAATCCTTTCTTAGAGTGAAAGTTGGGAGGATGGATCCTCATAACCAAGTGTTTACCATTAATGACGATGCCATCACGTGGCCTACTTGGTTTAACCAGGTATGACTTGACTGTAGTTAATCTGAGAAATCTTCCTCCAGTGACAAATTCTGCTCCTTGTTATGATTTATAAAGGTATGTACAAAGGGTATGGGGAATAAACCCCAAAGAACACACAAATATGCCTAACCAGAAAAGGTTGTAAACTATGAGACACCAATGTGTCTTGATGAGTTGTTTGTCAGTAATGGCTTTAAAAAATTTGATAGAATGTGTTAGTAAATGTGCACAACCAGTCACGCTTTAGCGGTCTTGTCATTTCACTGGATATCACTGCATAAAATATCTCAAACCTCTAAAGAATGAAATGTCTTTGATCTTTTAGGGTTTACAGTAGGAATGTTCTCTAGAATATAGATATGTTTTTTGTAAAGCATATTCAATGTGTTTAGGTTGTATCTGTTTCAAGGAGTAGATCTGATTTTTATCTATATATTCTCAACCTTTTGTAGCTTTTTTCATAATGGTGCCCAAGGAGATAGATAGATGATAGATAGGTAGGTAGGTAGATAGATAGATAGATAGATAGATAGATAGATAGATAGATAGATAGATAGATAGATAGATAGATTAGATAGATAGATTAGATAGATATGAAAGGAAAGGAAAGGAAAGGAAAGGAAAGGAAAGTTGATTGTAAACATGCATGTGAAACTCAGTGGTAATGGGAATATCATAACACCCTACAAATAATTACTTTCTGTTTTGTGGACAACTGGTGGCAACAAAGGAAGCTGAGGGGTGCCTGATATGCATTGATATCACCTTTTGTGGAAACCTGAGGTACACTGGTGGCAACAAAGGAAGATGAGGGGTGCCTGATATGCATTGATATCACAAGCAGGGTGAGATGGGGGGCTGGAAAGCCCATTCATATATAACCTGACACATTGCCATACCATGATACATGTGAGGAATTGAATGAAGACTATCATTTTCAGCTAAACAGCTTGTCTAGGAGTCAACTCCCTGCTTATGACTAATAGGGAGTGAGAGATCTGAGGCAGCAGGTCTTTGAGCCTCCCAACTTACAAATGAGAAGATGAGCTTGAGGTGATAGGCATGGAAGTGTTTTGGGTTTTTTTGCCCCCCGAAGGGGTACTACATTTAAGGGAGAAAGGAAAGATAACCATTACTATCTAAAAACCCAAGAGAGGAGATCCTCACATCCCACTCGCTTTCACTCTAAGATAACCCCACTCACTTTACTCTCTAATCCATGGGGTGGGGAAGCTTTCTTCTTAACTTTAACAAAATCGCTCTAATCCGACTCACGTTCATACTCAGTCATCCGACCTTGGTTTGCTTTCGTTTTTAGCCGCTCGATCTCCTGCGCTTGTCCCAGTTAGCGTCGCTGGTTCCTTGCAGACACTCGGCAGAGGGACCATGGGGACGGAGAAGTGCCTCGATTCCCCAGCCTCAGGAGTCCCTTGGCCAGGAGTCTTTTGCCAGACCCCTGGGGGTGTGCGATACATTGCCCCCCTTCTTTCTGCCTGTGCGCAGCTTCACCCCTGGGAGGTCCAGGATGTGCAACTGCTTAGCGCGCCGCCATAGACCGGAAGTCGGTGTGGAAGTGATTTGACAGTTTGGAAATACTGGTTTTCATGAATGCACTCCAAAGGCACTGAAGTGTGTGTGTGTGTGTGTGTGTGT
>NW_015173763.1:189314-197549 GCF_001447785.1 Gekko japonicus
CAGGGACTCTGCCATCATTTTGGCCAGCTTGGTGGTTCCTTCCGGTTTTGGACTCTCAGCTGGTTTTGTTTTTGAAAGTTTCTCCTTCTCTGTCCTTCCCCGCCATCTTTATCGATTGTTTACTTTTGCTAAACTTTTTAAAGTCTCTGAATGTGCACTCATACGCTCGCACATGCCTTGGTAAGTCTTTCTAACAGTCTTTACCACTTTCACTTCCATTCCCACCCCCCTAATCTCGCTTATGAGTTTGTGTGCATTGGAGGGGCCCTCCCCCACTTGCTTTACTCCCTAATCCGTGGGAGCTTTCTTCTTAACTTTAACAATATCGCTCTAATCCAACCCACATTCATACTCAGTCATCTGACCTTGGTTTGCTTTCGTTTTTAGCCGCTCGATTTCCTGCGCTTGTCCCAGTTAGCATCGCTGGTTCCTTGTGGACACTCAGCAGAGGAACCATGTTGATGGAGAAGCGCCTCGATTCCCCAGCATCAGGAGTCCCTTGGCCAGGAGTCTTTTGCCAGACCCCTGGGGGGGTGCGATACATCACCCCCCTCCTTTCTGCCTGTGCACAGCTTCACCCCCGGGAGGTCCGGGAGGTGCAACTGCTTAGTGCGCCGCCATAGACCGGAAGTCGGTGTGGAAGTGATTTGACAGTTTGGAAATACTGGTTTTCATGACTGCACTCCAAAGGCACTGAAGTGTGTGTGTGTGTGTGTGTGTGTATTCTGTGCTGAACTGTCAACTTGAAACTATGCTGGTACAATTTAAATATCGGGTGGCCCTTATGTGCTAAATATGAAGTACTAAAAATGACAAGTATGCAACAAGTATCAAAGACAAAAGGTGTATTTTAGGTAAGTAAATTTGTGTGAAACAGTGAAATCTATTTTGAAGGAGTTCAGACAGGAATAATGTTGATTCTCTGATCATAAGGGCACAAATGTTTAGTTTTATGCATCCTACCAATGGCTTCCATATGGCTCCATATCAAAATGCCACCGAACTGTAAAGAATCCATGTTCATTATTCTCAAGATTATTATTCTCATTTTACATTTATGTATTAGACAAAACCTCTTTCCGTATGCAGTGAAAGCTGCCAGCCTGGTCAAAGCAAGACAATGAAGGAAGGTGAGCCATTTTGCTGCTATGAGTGCAACCCATGTCCAAAAGGGAAGATCTCCACTCAGAAAGGTAGAGTATAGAGGATTGGATCCAACCAACTTTTCCATGGCTCTATAGATAATCCTGGGGCCTGCATGTACAAAAGGGATGCAGGACTTGGGCTCCAGTGGGAAGGGAGTTTGAGAGAGATTGAGCTAATAAACTAGAATTGTTGTTAGTGTTGTGGTTTTATATTTGTGTGAAACAAAGACACCAATTAAAGTTATTGAGTTACTTCTATTTAGTGGAATCTCATGATTTATTTAGTGGAATTGACTGATAAGTGATCTAGAATATTTGATCATGATTTTTAATCTCTATTGGGGGGAAAATGGATGCCAGTTTGGTGATCTTCCTTTGGAGGGGAACAGGAGGTGTGTCATCCTCTAAACTGTCATGGTCACTTAGGGTTCAATTGATGAATTTGGTTTTCAGGGACATCATGCTGTAGTTAATTAATCCCTATATTCCAGTCAGAGGGAAGCAGAAGATATAATAAACTTTGGCTCCATCTGGTCAAGTAGCAGAAAGAAAAATACCCAAATTCAGATTTAACACTATGTCATGGCAAGAAATTATGATGCACGTCCTTCTGTCAAACAGCAGAATCGAGAACTGTTGCCAAGGCAACTTGGTTAATGAAATGCTCAGGCATCAGAGTGAGATCATTGATAGCACTATTGACCTGGATAACCACTTTAATTGAAAAAACCCGTCTGACCAGAATTTAATGCCAGTAGGGCTTTTGTGGTCACGGCTACAAAAAAGAAGAAGTAGAAGTGTGTGTGGGGGGAAATAACACCCTGAGCTCAATGAGGTCAAGCTGCAGTAAAAAGTAGCTTTCAGGGAATCAGGTGCCACACCACGATGCAGTTGTTTGAGTGAGCTATGGTTCTGACATACAAATACATTCTTCTTCCGCTATGAAGCCCTATGCATGATGATGGATGAATTCTTCTCCCCTTCTCAGACTATCAGACCAATAAACTAATGAGGATAAAATGAAGACACGTACTGCCCTGAGCTTCTTTGAGAAAGGGCAGTGTACATATCTATTGAATACAGACTGAAAAGGTTCTTTTGCTATACTCTTTGAAAGGTGGGTATGGGAAGTTTTCTTCTTTATGTCAGATGCTGAGAGTATGAGAAGCTTCATTGGACCTAACTCATCCCACCCCCCAGTATCAAATAATGTAGGTATTCATTGTAGTGTGAATTATGAAACTTTTCCAGATTCTGTGATCCACTTGGTCCACATTTCAAACAACTGAATATGCGAATATTTATGGGAACTTTCCCTCTCTCTCCCTCTGTTACAGATATGAATGACTGCATCACTTGCAGAGAAGATCTCTACCCAAACACGGGACAATACCAATGCATCCCCAAATACATAACTTACTTATCTTATGAAGAGCCATTGGGGTTCACTTTAGCTGTTTTTGCCCTTTTCTTTTCTTTAATCACAATATGGGTGATAAAAATATTCATGAAGAATCATGACACTCCCATTGTTAAAGCCAACAATCGGAGCATTACCTACACTCTCCTCATCTCTCTCCTGTTCTGCTTCCTTTCTTCTTTGTTATTCATTGGCCGACCTGAGAAGATGACATGTCTTCTACGGCAAACAGCTTTCGGCATCATCTTCTCAGTGTCTGTTTCATGTGTGCTGGCTAAAACCATCACTGTAGTTTTAGCATTCATGGCCACCAAGCCAGGAAGCAGGATGAGGAAATGGGTGGGGAACAAAATGGCGAATGTAGTTGTTCTATGCTGCTCCCTCACACAAGCAGGCATTTGTGCTGCATGGCTGGCCACCTCCCCTCCCTTTCCAGACATCAATATGCATTCAATGCCTGAAGAAGTTATACTGGAATGTAATGAGGGGTCTGCAGTTATGTTTTACTGTTTCTTATGCTATTTAGGCTTGCTGGCATTTGTCTGTTTCATTGTGGCTTTCCTAGCCAGGCAGTTGCCTGACTGTTTCAATGAAGCCAAACTGATCACTTTCAGCATGTTGGTGTTCTGCAGTGTTTGGTTATCTTTTGTGCCAACCTATCTGAGTACTAAGGGAAAGTACATGGTTGCTGTGGAGATCTTCTCCATCTTAGCCTCCAGTGTAGGGCTGCTGGTCTGCATCTTCCTCCCTAAATGTTATATTATTACTTTGAGACCTGAGTTAAACAACAGGGTACAGTTAATGAACAAAAAGTTAAATAACTGAAATGTGTGTAGATAATTAATTTTTTTCAGTCTTCACCATAGAATACAATGAACAGGTGTTTTTGTGTTAGATTTTTTTTATACATTTGTCTCTCAAATAGTAATGGCCTGCATTTCCAGAAGCAAGAGAGGACCCACATGGAAGTGAGGAGGATCCAATAACCCACACACACTGCTGAGTCAGCAAGGTGGCATATTTATAGTCAAAGAACTTGGAGGGGTTTGATGGCTCTACAAGCACTGGGCAGGAAGGGTGATGGGAAAGTGAATGGATTTACGTGTTGATAAATCGCTACTTAATCAAGGGTATTGGGTAAAAATGTAATAAAATATTGTTTTTAAAAAGTGTATTGGGTGAAGGGGAAGCCACGTTTTTGTTGTTGAAGTGAGTGAATCAATACTTCCTGGGTGACCCATTGTTCTAAGTCATGCATCTCTCCAAGGCAAGGAGGGGAAATTAGCCACCCATTCACTCTGACTCTCATCTTGAAGGCTGCTTTTCCAGGCCTCTACCTGACTGGCACTCAATCCAATCCAATCCAATCACCTTTACTGGCATAACTATAGCTTTTTTAAAAAAATAAAAAATAATAACAGTACAAGTCAGCCCATAAGCCAACAACCAGAAGCCATCAAAGTACAGTGATTTGTATAATTGTATATAATAGTAATAATAGGAGAAAGTAATAAAATACAGAGCAGTAATCTCAAGTAATTAAAACTGTTGCAATAAGAAACTTAACTATGCTAAATGGAATAATAGATACACCTTATCTCTCTCACTTATCTCTCTCCTAATCTCTCCGCCTCCCTTCCTCTTCCTCTTCCCTCTTTTCTTTCCTCTTTTTCTTGGTCCCTGAGTATATTTGCCAGGAACTTTGCCACCTGCTCAGTAACTTTGAGGTTTTTGTCCACTAGCAGGAATTCAATACCTCTGTTGGTTGTAGCCTTAGAGAGTTGAAGGAGAGGGCTAAGCAGGTGTAAACAAAGCTGAGTAAACAGCAGGCAGTTTGAGAGGATGTGCTGGACAGAGTCAGGCTCCGGCCAATGAGGGAGGACATTTGAGTTGCAGCACTGCATGATTGGAACAGTATTTTAATTTTATTTTATATCATTCAATTGCTTTTTGCCTATCTTGTATGGATTTTTTAAAAGTGAACTGTTTATCTTTTGTGCGAGAAAGTTTTGACCCAGCTGTTAGCTCTTTGACTCTAATCTGTTTGCCTCCCTATAACTTACTCTGGAACTGGGAGACTCAATTAGCTGGTTTGCGGTACATTATGCCCTCCGGTCATTCCGTCATGCAGTAGCGGGGGAAGTGGTCATGATTTTTGCGGACAATACTACTACGATGTCCTATCTCAATTGTCAAGGGGGCACGGACTCCAGAGCGCTTTGCCGGTTAGCCTCGAGCATCTGGGAAGACTGCCTCAAGTGGAACTCAGTTCTCCGGGCTGCCCATTTGCCGGGACTCCTGAACATCCAGGCAAACTTCTTGAGCAGAGGGGGAGCAACGGAACACGAATGGGAACTCAATAGGAAGTACCTATTACCAATATTCGACTGCTGGGGTAATAAAAAAATAGATGTTTTCATGACTCGCTACAATACGAAGTGCCCTCTGTTTTGTTCAAGAGCAGGGATCAGCCCTATGTCCCTGGGGGACAGCCTTCTGATGTCTTGGATGCAAATTGCACTGGGGAGGAGAAGCTGTACATGGGACTTAGTTTTTCCTCCGCTAAAGTCTACCTAGCTGTGGTGTCAGCTCACCACCCGCTTATAGACGGGTTTTCAGTTTTTTCTCACCCGCAGACAAAGCAGTTCTGCAAAGGCCTCATCCGACTTTAACCCCCTTTTCATGAAGCCACTCTGGTGTGGGACCTGGCTTTAGTTCTCACCAAATTGACTGATCGGCCCTTTGAACCTTTGCCCACCTGTAGTTTAAAATTGCTATCTTTGAAGACAGCATTTTTAGTTGCTATCACCTCTGCTCATAAATTGTCTGTGCTCCAATGTGATGCTCCTTATTTGAGTTTTCCCCCACATGGGGTTTCTTTGGCTTTGAACATTTCTTTTCTACCTAAAGTTGTGTCAGAGTTTTATTTATGTACTGACATAGTTCTCCCTGCGTTTTTTCCATCTCCCTCCAATGAGGAAGAACACAGATTGCATTCTCTGGATGTTAAGAGAGCGCTCTTATTTTATTTGGGCAGAACTAAGTCTTTCCATAAGTCTCCGGCACTGTTCGTTGCTCACAGTTTACCTTCTCAGGGGAAGAAGCTGTCTTCACAGCGCCTCTCTAAATGGATTGTGGAGACCATTAGACTTTGTTATATGCTGGCACAAAAGCCACTCCCTGGACAGCTCCGAGCTCATTCCATGCGGGCAGTGGGGGCATCTATGGCTTTCCTGAGAGGTGCATCGCTGGAAGATATCTGTAATGCCGCAACATGGGCTACTCCTCTCACCTTTGTGAAACACTATGCCCTTGATGTACGGTTCAGCTGGCGTATAGCAGTGGGTCAAGCAATGTTGCAGACGGCGCAGATGTAGGTAAGCGTTTACTGCTTGCTAGTCTCCCAAGGGTGTGATGCACAGAGACCACGAAGAAGATAGACAGGTTGCTTACCTGTAACTGGTGATCTTCGAGTGGTCATCTGTGCATTCACACCACCCACCCTCCATCCCCTCTGCTCTTGGCCCTTCATCTTATTCTTTGGAGGCTGTTGGGCGGTGGTCAGAAGGAACTGGTGGGATCTGCGTGCCCCTCCTTGGTCATGTGATGTGGAGCCCGGCACGTGACCACAGAATGCGCATGAAAATCCCTTTTGCTTTCTAACGATACCGAAGAGGATCAGCGCAGGTGCTGGATATCCCAAGGGTGTGAATGCACAGATGACCACTCAAAGATCACCAGTTACAGGTAAGCAACCTGTCTTTATCAGAGACGGTTAAATAAACAAAATATTGCAAGAGTGCTAATGTTTTAAGGACATTTTATTTTATGGTAAAAAAGTCATTAATTGTTTCTGTCTATGTCCTTTATAAAGTTTATGTCTCCACTGCCTGGCATTGCATTTTATGACACACATGGCCCGGCTCAACAAGGTCTCATTTATGTCAGATCTGGCCTTCATAACAAATGATTTCAACAGCCCTGGGTAAAAGGTTTTGTGAACAGTGTTAAGTGTTGCCTCATTCAGGTAAATCAGTAAGGGGAAGTGAGGTTGGGTGTGGATGAGGTTAACCCAAAATGAGGCAATCTGTCTTGGGAGACCCATTGTCCTAACTTATGCATCTTTTTAGGGTGGGGAGGAGGTTGTTAGCTGTCCAGCCACTCTTTCCCACACTACTAAACTATATGTCCCCACATACTTCTAAACTACTTGTAGAGATATTGCTGACATCTATTTGGGAAGAAGGACCTTGGCTCAAAACTTGGACTGTGCTGAGTGATATAATTTGTCAATACTGTTCCTCTCCACTAGTTAGCAGATGGGTTCAGACAATAATGTTGTTCAATATCATGAGAGTTTCCTTCCCAAGCACTTGGAATATTCAGGCCAGAGTCTGATTTCGTTAGCTCCTCCCATCCATAGATGTCTCAGTGTTCTTGGTAATCTATGACCAAACTAGACTAAACCAGCCTTATTCAACCTAAAAACTTGTTATGCACAAGAAGCATGAAGCATGTGGGGAAAATGAACTTCTCCCAGCCAATCAGAAAAATACAGAACATTCCCCCCCCCAAATGACTTGGAAATTCATCCCAATGCAGGACAGCAAACACATAGTATGCAAAATTCCTGCTTTACCCCCCAAATGACTTGGAAATTCATCCCAATGCAGGACAGCAAACACATAGTATGCAAAATTGCATTTCGCATCAAAAAGAAAGGAATCAGCTACCGATTTGATAAACTAA
The DNA here is from genome assembly GCF_001447785.1 of Gekko japonicus. Lineage (NCBI taxonomy): Eukaryota > Metazoa > Chordata > Lepidosauria > Squamata > Gekkonidae > Gekko > Gekko japonicus. The sequence continues at coordinate 196,629 of NW_015173763.1, forward strand.
TTGAAACATGATGTTCAGGACTAAAAGCCAGTCCAGTGGAATTCAACTTGTCCCAACACAAGAAAATAAGTTGTTCCTCTTCCTCCCTGGAACAGATCTCCCTCTGGATGTCTGGTCCCCAGGGTTTGGAGCTAAAGCGCAACTTAACTGAAGCGGAGTCATGGGAGAGGACACTTTTGGTTTATAATTCTATAGTTAATATTTCTTCCTTCACCAAACCAGTGGGCTCTAATAGTTTGACAGTGAATGCCTGCTTCTTAAAAGTAAACTTAGGCAATCCTTCCACCAAATCCAGCAAGGAACTTTTGCCTATTTCCCTAATCAGTTTTTTAAGCTTAAAAGAGAATATGGCCAACTGCTAGCACAAAAAACCCATGTCTTTTACTTGGACAAGTGGGTCAGATTTTTTGAAGCTGCCCGAGCTAATGATACTCGAGCCTTCTGGCTTTTGGCTGGTAAACTTAACTCCCCAACTGGAGCTGCCCCTCCTTGTACTATCCCTTCGATCAGATGGTTTTCCTATTATAGTGACCTGTTCAACGAGCCTTCTGAGCTGGATATGAACAATCTTGGATTGATACCTTCTGACATTCCGAATTGGCCTCCCGTTTTGCAGGATGAAATTGCGGACATTTTGAATTGACCTCCTGTTTCGCAGGATGAAATTGCGGAACTAATTGGCTCTCTCAAGTCTAATAAGGCCCCCGGCCTAGATGGGCTCCCTGCGGAGATACTGAAAGGCAACATTGATTGGTGGTCGCGTTCCTTAGCCCACCTGTTTACTTTGATTGATCAGTTTGGTATTCTTCCTAACTCCTGGCTGAGTGCTGTTGTCGTCCCAATTTTTAAGAAAGGGGATCCCAATAACATTGACAATTATAGACCAATTAGTCTGCTTTCTGTTTTGGGGACGCTATACGC
>NW_015173763.1:197712-205066 GCF_001447785.1 Gekko japonicus
AAGGAAATAAGTGTTTCCAAAGGGGTTAAACAAGGGTGCGTTCTTGCCCCTTCACTTTTTAACCTCTTTATTTCTGATTTGTCATCTTCCTTGGATAGGGTTAATGGCCACTTTTTGCCCTTTATAAGAAGCTGGGTCTCCACTTGATAGAATCTCGGGCTTGGATCATTACGATCAAATATTGGCTTCGGCTCCACTTTCGATCTCCTCCTGCTAGCCTAATGGTCCAACTTTTAGCTGACCCTTATACATCAGATGCCGGCATTAATGATCTGTGCCTCTATATCCCAAATTCTCCTCCTTACCACCTGCAAGATTGCTACCTCACCTCAGTTATAGAGGGGTTCCAGATCAATACCTAGGGTACCCACATTTTTCACTATGCATACCTCCATGGTACCATATATCGCTAATTTGACAATTCCAGTTTTTAGGAGGGTTTTTATGCTTGCAAGGTTCAACCTTTTCCCCTCAGTAGTGGTCTCCGGTAGATACAGGGTTGTGCCATACAAGGATAGACTTTGTAACTGTAATCTTGGGGAACCTGATTCTATCACCCATATTCTCTTTCGCTGTCCTAAATATTTCGCTATGCACAATGTTTTGATTCGTCCACTTCTCCCTGTGCAGAGAGATTTTCTGGATAGGGATTTAAATTTCTTTCTAGCAGACAAGAGTCCAGCAATAACACTATCTGTTGCTGAATTTTTGACTTATGTATGGAAGTCAAGAGTAGTACTTTGTAAATCTCGTAAACCATGTTATGATTGCTTTGTATTTTAAGATAATGGGAATATTGGTTGACGTTGTTTTAGTACTATCCCTTAAATTTTGCCTTTGTTCTGGTTATCTGTGTTATGCCAATAAAGGTTTTGTGCTTTGTGCTTTGTGACTAAAAGCAACATTCAACAAACAAATCAAGGAAACAAATTACATCCTAACCCAAATAAAGATCTGTGTGGATTCCTACAGGTCATAAGATCTTAGATGGGAGATCCCCACGGGGAAGTCAGGGATGCCACATAGATGCAGGCAATGGGAAACCACCTTGAAAATCCAAAGCAGTTGCCATAAGTCAGCTGTTACTCAACAGCACTTTACACATATACACAATTCAATCCAAAGTTTGTCCTGATTTCTGTCTTTTTTATGGTACCTTTTTGTGGCTTATTGTCATCCCCCCCCGATTGTCAGGTACTTCAATAACTCAGCATCAACAGCAGGTCCTTAAACAGGTTCAGCTTTATTGATCAGAAAAAGGTGAAGTCATCTTAGACTCTTTGAGTCAGGAATGAAGCACTCACAATGGCCATAGTAATTATAGTGGGTTCATACAACACCCCCTGACACCTAGAAGCCAATAAGCAATTAGTGTGGAGCGCAGGAAATTGGTTAACAGTTCACAGGTGAGTGGGAGGCAGCAGAGGCTTTATGCTGAAGTGATGAGCACTCAAGGCCAACAGCCCGATTAGGGAAGCAAGAGAGAAAACAGCTGCAGACAGTTACACATTCCAGAGGCAGAGAAAAACACCATGGTGGGGCTACCTGACATCCTGCCCCCCAAGCCCCCCCTGGCTTGCCCGGGAAGCGAGAGTGGAAGAGGCAGACCAAGCAAGGGGCACAAACATAGACCCTTTAACCCACTCCCTGTGTTCAGGGCCAAAAGTCACCCCCTCAACAAGACAATACAAGCAGTTATATTCAAGGCGAGAGTCCAAAATCTGAGCGACTTCAAAATGTGGCTGTCCATCCATCATCACGGGGGGGGGGCTGGGATCGGTTTGGGCACCACATGTTTGGCCCTGGATCTTTCCTGAGAAGAGAAAAATTAAACACAGGATGGACATGCTTAAAAGTCTTAGGAAGGTCCAGTTCAACAGTAACATCGTTGATCTTCCACACGACAGCAAAGGGACTGATAAACTTCCAACCAAATTTACTGCTAGGTTGCAAGAGTCCCATATTTTTAGTGGAGACGTACATCTTGTCCCCCGCCTGCACCTCCCAGGCCAGGGGACATTTAAAGTCAGCCTGAGATGTGTAAGCAGCCTTAGCTTTGTCCAGCGTCCGTTGGAGGAGTAGCCAGGCAGCTTTAATATGGTGCCACCAATCCTCGACACTCCCATGCACTGGAAGGGGGGAGCCTTTGTAGCTGTGCACCTCTTGAAACGGGGTCACCCCCATTGAGGAATGCACTGCATTGTTGTAGCAATACTCTCCATATAAGAGTAACTCCACCCAATCATCCTGTTGAAAATTAATAAAGCAACATAAGAATTGTTGGAGGGTTTGATTAACCCGTTTGTTTTGGCCATCTGTTTCTGGGTAGTAGGCACTACTGAGGGCCTGCTCAATGCCCAAGTCCTTCAGCAATTCGCCCCAGAACCTAGCCACGAATTGAGACCCCCGGTCAAAGACCACCTTCTTTGGGATTGAATGGAGTTTGACAACATTATGCATGAACATCTTGGCCAACCGCTTGGCAGTAAGCACTTGCTTCAGAGGGAAAAAATGTGCTTGCTTAGAAAACATGTCCACAACCACCCAAATGGCCATCTTCTCCTCACTAGGAGGTAAATCTGTAATGAAATCCATAAACACTACCTCCCATGGCCAGGTATGGGTTGGAAGCAGTTGCAATAGCCCTGGAGGCTTTCCCGATTAGGGTTTACACATGAGGCAAGTGGAGCAGACTGTACATACAAGGAAATGTCCTTCCGCATGCCCGCCCACCAGAACTGTCATTGTAAAAGATGTAACATCTTTAGGTAACCAAGGTGAGCCACCAGTTTAGATCCATGCACCACGCTCCTCACCTGACCTCGCAAGGCCCCAGGGATGAAAAGGCGATGGTTTTTATACCAGCACTCATCCTGCCTCTGCTTGAGACCCCCATCCAACTTAATTTCAGAACCATCAGAGTCGGAGAAGGCGGAGGCCAAATAGGTAGCCCAGGCATTTGTAGCCAAGACTGCATTAAGACCTCTGTAATCTGTGCAAAAGCGGAGCCCCCATCTTTCTTTTTCTGGAACAACAAGGGAGCAGCAAACGGGGAGGAGGAGGGGCATATAAACCCTCGGGCAAGGTTTTTATCCATGAATCTTCTTAGTTCCTCCTTTTCCGTTGGGCTCATGGCATACAACGTACCCCTGGGTAACTTATGCCTGGGTAGCAGTTCAATGGCACAATCCGTATTGCAGTGAGGTGGCAATTCATCAATCTCCTCTTCCTCAAACACCCTGGCCAGGTCCTGATAGGCTGGGGAAATAGCCTGCAGTTCCTCCATTGCCAGGCACACCCGTACCGGCTTGTTGGGGGTGGGTGGGTCCCCAATTGGAATCCCAGCCGTGACTTTGGCTATTGGGGGAGATGAAACGCACCCTCCCTTCATCCCACAAGATGTATGGGTCACGGTCATGCAACCAAGGGCTTCCCAGCACCAGTGGGAACCTCGCGGCAGGGGTGATAAAAAATGCCCGGTGCTCCCAATGTTCCCCTGCTCCCATTCGCAATGGGCCAGTCTGGTACTTACATGGCTCCTTCATAGATGAGCTGTCCATTTGAGTGAACACTGTAGGTTCTGATAATTTCTCCACTGAGACCCCCAGCCACGTTACCAAAGAGGGGTTTATCAAGTCTCTGGCACACCCCAAGTCAATGAGGGCTCTTACACGTACATGAGTGCCCAAGTCTTGGTTCATCACAGTCACTGTAACAAAGGGGGGGGGGGTAATTGCTCACCGTACGTGGCACAGGGGGTGCTGGACCTGCTGCTCAGTGCCACTTACAGCAGGTCCTGGCCTTTTTCCACCGGCTTGTCCTCCTCACTGCTGGTGGAGCTGGAGTGTTCTTCCACAACTCCAAACTGGAGGTCCCGTTGCACTTAGGCTTTTGCAGTTGCTTTCTTGAATGGAGCATCAGGCTTCTTCCCCAGCTCCATAGCTGGAGCTGACCCTCCTATGGCCCCGGGGCAGTCAACGGCAAAATGCCGGCCTCTCCACAATGAACGCATAAACCCTGCTTCATGTGCATCTCCCGGATGTCATCCTTTGGCCTTGAGAGCTTCGGCTTCACTCCCAGGGATCCCATCTGGGATGTCTGGACAGGCCCATCTAACTTGATCATCTGGAGCCGGGCCTCTGCATCGGCAGCTTCCTGCACCCAGGCATTGAAAGAGATGGGACGCACACTCCGCAGGATGGTCTCATGAATCTCCAGAGCTGGAACTGGCGTGGGTCCAGGACTGGCACTTGCTGGTCCAGTAGCAGGGGTGGTGGTGGCAACGGGGGGACCTGTTGTTGTTGCTGCTGCAGGCACATCTCAGCTTGTACCAACTGTGCGACCGTGCCTGGAATTCCCATCAGGGCATCCTCCACCACTTGGAGCATTCATTCCTGGGCTCATTCGATTTGGGTGAGGTGTTCCTCCCAACCCTTCTTCTCTTTTTTGCAACAAGTACATGCTTCCATCTTGTGGGGTGGTTGGTAGTCATAACAGCTTTCTGCCAGGGGTCAATGTCCATGACTCTTGGGTGGTCGTATCGAACATGGACCACTCAAACCCCCTGGGTTCCTCCTGGCTCTGGCTGAAGATTTTTCCTTCTGTTCCCAGCCTGTACCTCAAGGAAACGGGCACCAGCAGGGGCAAGGTTGTCATGGGAACCGGTGCGGTAGTTGTGACTGGTGTGGTGGTAACTGGGACAGTGGTTACTGGCATGTCAGGTTCCTTTGGCATCCACAAGTCTTCTTTGGCACCGCTCATCTTTGTGACGATATGGGTAGAGGAGAGATGGATTCCTGACTCTCTGTCAGGTACTTCAATAACTCAGCATCAACAGCAGGTCCTTAAACAGGTTCAGCTTTATTGATCAGAGAAAGGTGAAATCATCTTAGAGCATGGGGAACTGGTTAACAGTTCATAGGTGAGTGGGAGACAGCAGAGGCTTTGTACCGAAGCAATGAGCGCTCAAGGCCAACAGTCTGATAAAGGAAGCTGCAGACAGTTACACATTCCAGAGGCAGAAAAAAACACTATGGGTCTGGTCACACGGACATTTATTGCGGGATTCACTGCTGATCCCTCACACATTAAAGGTTCCTGTCTATATAGGCAAACTTGCCTCTCGCACCGAAGCGGGCTTAGTCCCGCAGTTTCTGCTCTTTTATCCGCGTTTTCTGAACACCCATTGGAAGTGGTGTTTTCCCAATATCTCGCGCTTTGCATCTGTGGTTTTGGTATGTGGTCAGCAATCAGCCATGACTGCACTACCCTCCTCCCCCACTTTTTTTTGTGTTTCCAGTTTAAGTTATGTGCATGTGCAAACAGGCGCTAGCTTTCCCACCGAGGCCACCGTCTGCGCCCAGCTGTCAAACGAGCAAAAAAACCTGCCGAGCACAGGCAGAGCCGGGAACTTTGTTCGGGAGCGAGCAAATTAGAAGCCGCTCCCAGGTGTGTGCACTGGCCGGCTGGCTAGCCAGCCAGAGCTGCTCTCGCTCGGTCTCCCTCGTTCTACCCACACACACACTTGCACCCTCGCCTGCTGCTTCTCCCTCGCTTATCAGCGCAAGGCGCCGCAGGAGAGAGAAGGAGGCGGGCCAGAAAGGGAAGCCGCTGCTGCTTCCGGGCAGGGGACGAAGCCCGGGCAGTGCCTCTCGCCCAAAGGGGAGCGAAAAGTTAGGCGACTCGGAGGGTTCGTGCCTCCTCAAGCTCTCGCCCACTCCAAGGAGTGTCTGGCACTCCCGGCTCCTGTGCTTGGGTTGGGGGGGTGTTTGCCGCCCGCGGGTAGGAGAAAGGACAGCGAAGGTCTTTTTATTAGTTTGTATATATGCCCGAGCGCATGGGAAGACAAGCACATGCACAATTTTTTTTTAAAAAAAACCCGCCTGTGTGAACAGTACTTCGCGGGAGGGAAGCGGAAGACAGAGGGACCGTCTGACCACCTCCAAGCGATATGAAATGTCGCGGATATAAGAATTGCGGGAAAACTAGCATGGTAAGAGGTCCATGTGACCGCGGCCTATGGCAGGGCTACCTGATACTGATAACGAAACCTTGTTAGAGAAAAATATATCTTCCTTAATTATCCAGTGAATAACAAATAATTAAAGGTGCTTTCTTTGAATTAAATTGGTCTCAAGTTTTATATTTTTCTCTAACAAGGTTTTGTTATGATATCACGGTTGTTTTTTCCTTACAAAGTTCAAGCTATAGTGACTTCTGGTCTATGGCGACACGCAGGCAGATGCATCTCCCAGATGCCCCAGGGATGCAAACTGCACACCAGCAAGTGGGAGGGGGTGCAACAGGTTGCGACCCCCTCGGAGCCTTGGTAAAAGGCTCCTAGCCAGGGGGCTTTTGAGTGGCGTCCTCTTTGATGGCACGATGCTGGAGAATTGAGGTGCTCCTTCACCCTGAAGGTCCTGCCGCTGAGTGACTGTATGGTACGAGTGCTGCTGACCGGGACAAGCATTGACGATCGGGTGAAAAAACCCAATGCCGAGCGAGGCCGGTTGGCCAGCAACGAACTGTGAGTCAGGTAGAAGTGAGCATGAAGATTTAAAAAGAAAGTTGCCCCCCTTAAAGAGTGACAGGAAGCAAGCAGGAGATGGGCCCCTCCCAAACGCATAAATGAAAACACAGAATAAAAAGGGGGGAGCGGAAAAATAAGCATTTGAAATGATTTTAAGAGACTTATCAGAGCACAGACAAGCGTTTGGGTGACTATTGGAGACTTCAGCAACTTGTTGATAAGTAAACAAATCCAAAAAGATGGCGAGGAAGAAACCGGAGAAAGAAAAACTTTTGAAAGTGAAACTAGTGGGTAGTCCTCGAATGGAAGAGACCACTGAGCTTTCAAATATGTTGGCTGATTCCTTGCGCCCTCTGCTGGATGAGATGACTAGCATTAAGCAACAACTGTCAATAATTGGCCAGAGTTTGGCTTCATAGCAGATACAATTGACTCAATCTTTAAAAGCAACGGAGCACATGGGGGAGAAGGTCAAGGAAACGGACGCCAACACTAAACAAGTTAAGAAAAAGGTGCAGAAGCTGGAAATTAAGCAAGCCACGGAAGAGTCACAACTTTTGCAGCTGCAAATGGAGAAAGCCAATTTGGTCCTACCGTTTCAAGGGGTCCTGGAAATTAAAGGAGAGAATCTGAAGCAACGGCTGAGTGAAGCAATAGCCCCAATGACAGATTTGACAGTGGAATACCTCTACAGCAAGATGGATGTGGTCTACAGGTCCTATTCCTTATACATCAAGAAAAACAATCTGCCTGGGGAAATAGTAATCAGATTCTCAAAGAGACTTGTGAGAGATTTTATTTTGAAAGCAACTACGGGAACTCCCT